>NW_025814293.1:0-160405 GCF_018902025.1 Drosophila willistoni | reverse complement strand
TAGCGGCTTAAAACTCAAAATGGCGGGTGGAAGACTCAAAATGGCGGATAGAAGATTCAAAATAGAGTCTTTAAATGTTCTAACTGCTACATCAAAATAATGGCTAAAAGCCTCAAATGGCGACTAGAGATTCAAATGGTGCTGTGGAATTGTTCTAGCTGCTACATCACAGATAGCGTCTAAAAGACTCAAAATGGAGGGTATAAGATTCAAAGTTACTACCTTCTTCATCAAAGATAGCGGCTTAAAGACTCAAAATGGGGGTGGAATCTCAAAATGGCGGATAGAAATTAAATAGAGTATTTAGAATTGTTCTAACTGCTACATTAAAGATAATGGCTAAAAGCCTCAAAATGGCGAGTAGAAGACCCAAATGGGGCTGTGGAATTGTTCTAGCTGCACATCACAGATAGCTGCTAAAGATCAAAAATGGCGGCTGTAAAGTTGTTCTGCCTCTACATCAAAGATAGCGGCTTAAGAGTCAAAATGGCGGGGGAAGATTCAAAATGGCGGCTGTAAAATTGTTCTACTTTCTACATCAAAGATAGCGGCTTCAAGACTCAAAATGGCACGTGGAAGAATGAAATGGCGGATAGAAGATTCAAATAGCGTCTTAGAATGTTCTAACTGCTACATCAAAGATAACGTCTTAAAGACTGAAAATGGCGACTAAAGATTCAAAATGGTGGTTGTAGAATTGTTCTACCTGCTACCTCAAGATAACGCCTTAAAGACTCAAAATGGCGGGTGGAAGAATCAAATGCGATAGAAGATTCAAAATAGCGTCTTTAGAATTGTTCTAACTGCTACATCAAAGATAACGGTTTTAAAATTGTTATATTTCATGCTCAGCGTTGGCTAATTGATACCCGCCGCTGTTTAATCTTAAGTGTTTTCCACAGAGTGTGGATGCATGTTTGTTTTGGTTTAGGCAATATTATTTTTGTATTATGTTTTATTCTGTTTTGTATATTTCTTGGTGCATCTGATTTTGTGAAGCCATTTCATATGAACACGATATTTAATCCTAAACATGCGGATAGAAGACTAGAATGGCGGCTTTAGAATTGTCTAACTGCTACATCAGAGATAGCGGCTTAAGGCACAAAATGGCGGGTGAAGAATGAAAATGGCGGATAGAAGATTCAAAATAGCGTCTTAGAATTGTCTAACTGCTCCATCAAAGATAACGTCTTAAACTAAAAATGGCGACTAAAAATTCAAAATGGCGGCTGTAAAGTTACTCTACCGTCTACATTAAAGATAGCGGCTTAAAGACTCAAAATGGCGGGTGAAAGACTCAAAATGGCGGATAGAAGATTTAAATAGAGTCTTTAGAATTGTTCTAACTGCTACATCAAGATAATGGCTTAAAGACTCAAAATGGCGGCTGTTAGAATGGTTCCAGCAGCTCGTATGCTCTGAATTAAGATGGGGGTTAAAAGCCACTATATTAAAGATGGCGGCTAAAAGACTCAAATGGCGAGTAGAAACTCCAAATGGGGATAGAAGATTAAAAATGTCGGCTTTAAATTGTTCAAACTGCTACATCAAAGACACGGTTTTAAGCACAAAATGGCGGGTGGAAGACTAAATATGCGGATAAAGGATTCAAAGATATCGGCTTAAAGACTCAAATGACGACTAGAAGATTCAAAATGGTGGCTGTAGAACTGTTCTACTTGCTACATCAAAGATAGCGGCTTAAAAACTCAAAATGGCGGGTGGAAGACTCAAAATGGCGGATAGAAGATTCAAAATAGAGTCTTTAGAATTGTTCTAACTGCTACATCAAAGATAATGGCTAAAAGCCTCAAAATGGCGACTAGAAGATTCAAAATGGTGGCTGTGGAATTGTTCTAGCTCTACATCACAGATAGCGGCTAAAAGACTCAAAATGGCGGCTCAAAGCTTCCAAATGGCGGCTGTAGAATTGTCTAACTGCTACATCAAAGATAATGGCTAAAAGCCTCAAAATGGCGAGTAGAAGACTCAAAATGGGGACTGTGTATGTTCTAGCTGCTACATCACAGATAGCGGCTAAAAGACTCAAAATAGAGGGTATAAGATCAAAAATGGCGGCTGTAAAGTTGTTCTGCCTTCTACATCAAAGATAGCGCCTTAAAGACTCAAAATGGCAGGTGGAAGAATCAAATTGCGGATAGAAGATTCAAAATAGCGTCTTTAGAATTGTTCTAACTGCTACATCAAAGATAACGGTTTGAAAATTGTTTATATTTCATGCCCAGCGTTGGCTACTTGATACCGCGCCGCTGTTATAATCTTAAGTGTTTTCCACAGAGTGTGGATGCATTTTGTTTGGTTTTAGGCAATAAATGTCATATGAGTCTTTATGACTTATTTTGTATTATGTTTTTATTCTGTTTGTATATTTCTTGGTGCATCTGATTTTGTGAAGCCATTTCATATGAACACGATATTTAATCCTAAACATGGCGTATAGAAGACTAAAAATGGCGGCTTTAGAATTGTTCTAACTGCTACATCAGATATAGCGGCTTTAAGGCACAAAATGGGGGTTGAAGACTCAATATGGCGGATAAAAGATTCAAAGATAATGGCTTAAAGACTCAAAATGACGACTAGAAGATTCAAAATGGTGGCTGTAAAACTGTTCTACTTGCTACATCAAAGATAGCGGCTTAAAAACTCAAAATGGCGGGTGGAAGACTCAAAATGGCGGATAGAAGATTCAAATAGAGTCTTTAGAATTGTTCTAACTGCTACATCAAAGATAATGGCTAAAAGCCTCAAAATGGCGACTAGAAGATTCAAATGGTGGCTGTGGAATTGTTCTAGCTGCTACATCACAGATAGCGGCTAAAAGACTCAAAATGGCGGCTCAAAGCTTCCAAATGGCGGCTGTAGAATTGTTCTAACTGCTACATCACAGATAGCGGCTAAAAGACTCAAAATGGAGGGTATAAGATCAAAAATGGCGGCTGTAAAGTTGTTCTGCCTTCTACATCAAAGATAGCGGCTTAAAGAGTCAAAATGGCGGGTGGAAGATTCAAAATGGCGGCTGTAAAATTGTTCTACTTTCTACATCAAAGATAGCGGCTTCAAGACTCAAAATGGCGGGTGGAAGAATGAAAATGGCGGATAGAAGATTCAAAATAGCGTCTTTAGAATTGTTCTAACTGCTCCATCAAAGATAACGTCTTAAAGACTGAAAATGGCGACTAAAAAATTCAAAATGGTGGTTGTAGAATTGTTCTACCTGCTACCTCAAAGATAACGCCTTAAAGACTCAAAATGGCGGGTGGAAGAATCAAAATTGCGGATAGAAGATTCAAAATAGCGTCTTTAGAATTGTTCTAACTGCTACATCAAAGATAACGGTTTGAAAATTGTTTATATTTCATGCTCAGCGTTGGCTACTTGATACCGCGCCGCTGTTATAATCTTAAGTGTTTTAAAATGGCGGCTGTAAAGTTACTCTACCGTCTACATCAAAGATAGCGGCTTAAAGACTCAAAATGGAGGGTGAAAGACTCAAAATGGCGGATAGAAGATTTAAAATAGAGTCTTTAGAATTGTTCTAACTGCTAAATCAAAGATAATGGCTTAAAGACTCAAAATGGCGTCTGTAGAATGGTTCCAGCAGCTCGTATGGCTTCTGAATTAAGATGGGGGTTAAAAGCCACTATATTAAAGATGGCGGCTAAAAGACTCAAAATGGCGAGTAGAAGACTCAAAATGGGGGATAGAAGATTAAAAATGTCGGCTTTAGAATTGTTCAAACTGCTACATCAAAGACAGCGGTTTTAAGGCACAAAATGGCGGGTGGAAGACAAAATATAGCGGATAAAGGATTCAGAGATAACGGCTTAAAGACTCAAAATGACGACTAGAAGATTCAAATGGTGGCTGTAGAACTGTTCTACTTGCTACATCAAAGATAGCGGCTTAAAAACTCAAAATGGCGGGTGGAAGACTCAAAATGGCGGATAGAAGATTCAAAATAGAGTCTTTAGAATTGTTCTAACTGCTACATCAAAGATAATGGCTAAAAACCTCAAAATGGCGACTAAAAGATTCAAAATGGTGGCTGTGGAATTGTTCTAGCTGCTACATCACAGATAGCGGCTAAAAGACTAAAAATGGCGGCTCAAAGCTTCCAAATGGCGGCTGTAGAATTGTTCTAACTGCTACATCAAAGATAATGGCTAAAAGCCTCAAAATGGCGAGTAGAAGACTCAAAATGGGGGCTGTGGAATTGTTCTAGCTTCTACATCACAGATAGCGGCTAAAAGACTCAAAATGGAGGGTATAAGATCAAAATGGCGGCTGTAAAGTTGTTCTGCCTTCTACATCAAAGATAGCGGCTTAAAGAGTCAAAATGGCGGGTGGAAGATTCAAAATGGCGGCTGTAAAATTGTTCTACGTCTTAAAGACTGAAAATGGCAACTAAAAGATGGTGGTTGTAGAATTGTTCTACCTGCTACCTCAAAGATAACGCCTTAAAGACTCAAAATGGCAGGTGGAAGAATCAAAATTGCGGATAGAAGATTCAAAATAGCGTCTTTAGAATTGTTCTAACTGCTACATCAAAGATAACGGTTTGAAAATTGTTTATATTTCATGTTATAATCTTAAGTGTTTTCCACAGAGTGTGGATGCATGTTTTGTTTGGTTTTAGGCAATAAATGTCATATGAGTCTTTATGACTTATTTTTGTGTTATGTTTTTATTCTGTTTTGTATATTTCTTGGTGCATCTGATTTTGTGAAGCCATTTCATATGAACACGATATTTAATCCTAAACATGGCGTATAGAAGACTAAAAATGGCGGCTTTAGAATTGTTCTAACTGCTACATCAGATATAGCTGCTTTAAGGCACAAAATGGGGGGTTGAAGACTCAATATGGCGGATAAAAGATTCAAAGATAATGGCTTAAAGACTCAAAATGGCGACTAGAAGATTCAAAATGGTGGCAGTAGAATTGTTCTACTTGCTACATCAAGGATAGCGGCTTAAAGACTTAGAATTGAGGGTACAAGGCTCAAAATGGCGGCGTTAGAATGGTTTCAGCAGATCGTAGGTCTTCTATATAAAAGATGGCGCCTAAAAGCCTCAAAATGGGGAGTAGAAGACTTAAAATGCGGGATGCAGAATGGCTTCAGCAGCTCCTATGGCTTTTTTATTAAATACTTCTGAATTAAGATGGGGGTTAAAAGCCACTATATTAAAGATGGCGGCTAAAAGACTCAAAATGGCGAGTAGAAGACTCAAAATGGGGGATAGAAGATTAAAAATGTCGGCTTTAGAATTGTTCAAACTGCTACATCAAAGACAGCGGTTTTAAGGCACAAAATGGCGGGTGGAAGACTAAATATGGCGGATAAAGGTTTCAAAGATAACGGCTTAAAGACTCAAAATGACGACTAGAAGATTCAAAATGGCGGCTGTAGAACTGTTCTACTTGCTACATCAAAGATAGCGGCTTAAAAACTCAAAATGGCGGGTGGAAGACTCAAAATAGCGGATAGAAGATTAAAAATAGAGTCTTTAGAATTGTTCTAACTGCTACATCAAAGATAATGGCTAAAAGCCTCAAAATGGCGACTAGAAGATTCAAAATGGTGGCTGTGGAATTGTTCTAGCTGCTACATCACAGATAGCGGCTAAAAGACTCAAAATGGCGGCTCAAAGCTTCCAAATGGCGGCTGTAGAATTGTTCTAACTGCTACATCAAAGATAATGGCTAAAAGCCTCAAAATGGCGAGTAGAAGACTCAAAACGGGGCTGTGGAATTGTTCTAGCTGCTACATCACAGATAGCGGCTAAAAGACTCAAAATGGAGGGTATAAGATCAAAAATGGCGGTTGTAAAGTTGTTCTGCCTTCTACATCAAAGATAGCGGCTTAAAGAGTCAAAATGGCGGGTGGAAGATTCAAAATGGCGGCTGTAAAATTGTTCTACTTTCTACATCAAAGATAGCGGCTTCAAGACTCAAAATGGAGGGTGGAAGAATGAAAATGGCGAATAGAAGATTCAAAATAGCGTCTTTAGAATTGTTCTAACTGCTACATCAAAGATACATCAAAGACTGAAAATGGCGACTAAAAAATTCAAAATGGTGGTTGTAGAATTGTTCTACCTGCTACCTCAAAGAAAACACCTTAAAGACTCAAAATGGCGGGTGGAAGAATCAAAATTGCGGATAGAAGATTCAAAATAGAGTCTTTAGAATTGTTCTAACTGCTACATCAAAGATAACGGTTTGAAAATTGTTTATATTTCATGCTCAGCGTTGGCTACTTGATACCGCGCCGCTGTTATAATCTTAAGTGTTTTCCACAGAGTGTGGATGCATGTTTTGTTTGGTTTTAGGCAATAATTGTCATATGAGTCTTTATGACTTATTTTTGTGTTATGTTTTTATTTTGTTTTGTATATTTCTTGGTGCATCTGATTTGGTGAAGCCATTTCAGATAAACACGATATTTAATTCTAAACATGGCGGATAGAAGACTAAAAATGGAGGCTTTAGAATTGTTCTAACTGCTACATCAAAGATAGCGGCTTTAAGGCACAAAATGGCGGGTGGAAGACTCAATATGGCGGATAGAAGATTCAAAGATAACGGCTTGAAGACTCAAAATGGCGACTAGAAGATTCAAAATGGTGGCCGTAGAATTGTTCTACCTGCTACATCAAATAGAGTCTCTATTTAAAATAGAGTCTTTAGAATTGTTCTAACTGCTACATCAAAGATAATGGCTTAAAGACTCAAAATGGCTGCTGTAGAATGGTTCCAGCAGCTCGTATGGCTTCTGAATTAAGATGGGGGTTAAAAGCCACTATATTAAAGATGGCGGCGTAAAGACTCAAATAGCGGGTGGAAGTATTAAAATGGCGGATAGAAGATTAAAAATGGCGGCTTTAAAATTGTTCTAACTGCTACATCAAAGATAGCGACTTTAAGGCACAAAATGGCGGGTGGAAGACTCAATATGGCGGATAGAAGATTCAAAGATAACGGCTTGAAGACTCAAAATGGCGACTAGAAGATTCAAAATGGTGGCCGTAGAATTGGTCTACCTGCTACATCAAATAGAGTCTCTATTTAAAATAGAGTCTTTAGAATTGTTCTAACTGCTACATCAAAGATAATGGCTTAAAGACTCAAAATGGCTGCTGTAGAATGGTTCCAGCAGCTCGTATGGCTTCTGAATTAAGATGGGGGTTAAAAGCCACTATATTAAAGATGGCGGCGTAAAGACTCAAATAGCGGGTGGAAGTATTAAAATGGCGGATAGAAGATTAAAAATGGCGGCTTTAAAATTGTTCTAACTGCTACATCAAAGATAGCGGTTTTAAGGCACAAAATGGCGGGTGGAAGACTCAATATGGCGGATAGAAGATTCAAAGATAACGGCTTAAAGACCCAAAATGGCGACTAGAAGATTCAAAATGGTGGCCGTAGTATTGTTCTACCTGCTACATCAAAGATAGCGGCTAAAAGACTCAAAATTAAGGGTACAAGGTTTAAAATGGAGGCGTTAGAATGGTTTCAGCAGATCGTATGGCTTCTATATTAAAGCTGGCGGCTAAAAGCCTCAAAATGGCGAGTAGAAGACTCAAAATGCGGGATGTAGAATGGCTTCAGTAGCTCGTATGGCTTTTTTATTAAATACGGCGGCTGAAAGATTTAAAATGTCGGGTAAAAGACTAAAATGGCGGGTAGAAGATTCAAAATGGGGGCTGTAGAATTGTTCTAGCTGCTACATCACAGACAGCGTTTAAAAGACTCAAAATGGAGGGTATAAGATTCAAAATGGCGGCTGTAAAGTTGTTATACCTTCTACATCAAAGATAGCGCCTTAAAGACTCAAAATGGCGGGTGGAAGACTCAAAATGGCGGATAGAAGATTTAAAATAGAGTCTTTAGAATTGTTCTAACTGCTACATCAAAGATAACGGTTTGAAAATTATATTATATTTATGCTCAGCGTTGGCTACTTGATACCGCGCCGCTGTTATAATCTTAAGTGTTTTCCACAGAGTGTGGATGCATGTTTTGTTTGGTTTTAGGCAATAATTGTCATATGAGTCTTTATGACTTATTTTGTGTTATGTTTTTATTTTGTTTTGTATATTTCTTGGTGCATCTGATTTGGTGAAGCCATTTCAGATAAACACGATATTTAATTCTAAACATGGCGGATAGAAGACTAAAAATGGAGGCTTTAGAATTGTTCTAACTGCTACATCAAAGATAATGGCTTAAAGACTCAAAATGGCTGCTGTAGAATGGTTCCAGCAGCTCGTATGGCTTCTGAATTAAGATGGGAGTTAAAAGCCACTATATTAAAGATGGCGGCTAAAAGACTCAAATAGCGGGTGGAAGTATTAAAATGGCGGATAGAAGATTAAAAATGGCGGCTTTAAAATTGTTCTAACTGCTACATCAAAGATAGCGGTTTTAAGGCACAAAATGGCGGGTGGAAGACTCAATATGGCGGATAGAAGATTCAAAGATAACGGCTTAAAGACCCAAAATGGCGACTAGAAGATTCAAAATGGTGGCCGTGGTATTGTTCTACCTGCTACATCAAAGATAGCGGCTAAAAGACTCAAAATTAAGGGTACAAGGTTTAAAATGGAGGCGTTAGAATGGTTTCAGCAGATCGTATGGCTTCTATATTAAAGCTGGCGGCTAAAAGCCTCAAAATGGCGAGTAGAAGACTCAAAATGCGGGATGTAGAATGGCTTCAGTAGCTCGTATGGCTTTTTTATTAAATACGGCGGCTGAAAGATTTAAAATGGCGGGTAAAAGACTAAAATGGCGGGTAGAAGATTCAAAATGGGGGCTGTAGAATTGTTCTAGCTGCTACATCACAGACAGCGTTTAAAAGACTCAAAATGGAGGGTATAAGATTCAAAATGGCGGCTGTAAAGTTGTTATACCTTCTACATCAAAGATAGCGCCTTAAAGACTCAAAATGGCGGGTGGAAGACTCAAAATGGCGGATAGAAGATTTAAAATAGAGTCTTTAGAATTGTTCTAACTGCTACATCAAAGATAACGGTTTGAAAATTATATTATATTTATGCTCAGCGTTGGCTACTTGATACCGCGCCGCTGTTATAATCTTAAGTGTTTTCCACAGAGTGTGGATGCATGTTTTGTTTGGTTTTAGGCAATAATTGTCATATGAGTCTTTATGACTTATTTTTGTGTTATGTTTTTATTTTGTTTGTATATTTCTTGGGGCATCTGATTTGGTGAAGCCATTTCAGATAAACACGATATTTAATTCTAAACATGGAACATTTAAAATTGTTCTAACTGCTACATCAAAGATAGCGGTTTTAAGGCACAAAATGGCGGGTGGAAGACTCAATATGGAGGATAGAAGATTGAAAGATAACGGTTTAAAGACCCAAAATGGCGACTAGAAGATTCAAAATGGTGGCCGTAGAATTGTTCTACCTGCTACATCAAAGATAGCGGCTAAAAGACTCAGAATTAAGGGTACAAGGCTCAAAATGGCGGCGTTAGAATGATTTCAGCAGATCGTATGGCTTCTATATTAAAGATGGCACCTAAAAGCCTCAAAATGGCGAGTAGAAGACTTAAAATGCGGGATGCAGAATGGCTTCAGTAGCTCGTATGGCTTTTTTATTAAATACGGCGTCTGAAAGATTTAAAATGCGGGTAAAAGACTAAAATGGCGGGTAGAAGATTCAAAATGGGGGCTGTAGAATTGTTCTAGCTGCTACATCACAGATAGCGTTTAAAAGACTCAAAATGGAGGGTATAAGATTTAAAATGGCGGCTGTAAAGTTGTTATACCTTCTACATCAAAGATAGCGCCTTAAAGACTCAAAATGGCGGGTGAAAGACTCAAAATGGCGGATAGAAGATTTAAAATAGAGTCTTTAGAATTGTTCTAACTGCTACATCAAAGATAACGGTTTGAAAATTATATTATTTTTATGCTCAGCGTTGGCTACTTGATACCGCGCCGCTGTTATAATCTTAAGTGTTTTCCACAGAGTGTGGATGCATGTTTTGTTTGGTTTTAGGCAATAATTGTCATATGAGTCTTTATGACTTATTTTTGTGTTATGTTTTTATTTGTTTTGTATATTTCTTGGGGCATCTGATTTGGTGAAGCCATTTTAGATAAACACGATATTTAATTCTAAACATGGAACATTTAAAATTGTTCTAACTGCTACATCAAAGATATCGGTTTTAAGGCACAAAATGGCGGGTGGAAGACTCAATATGGAGGATAGAAGATTGAAAGATAACGGTTTAAAGACCCAAAATGGCGACTAGAAGATTCAAAATGGTGGCCGTAGAATTGTTCTACCTGCTACATCAAAGATAGCGGCTAAAAGACTCAGAATTAAGGGTACAAGGTTTAAAATGGAGGCGTTAGAATGGTTTCAGCAGATCGTATGGCTTCTATATTAAAGCTGGCGGCTAAAAGCTTCAAAATGGCGAGTAGAAGACTCAAAATGCGGGATGTAGAATGGCTTCAGCAGCTCGTATGGTTTTTTTTATTAAATAAGGCGGCTGAAAGATTTAAAATGGCGGGTAGAAGACTAAAATGGCGTGTAGAAGATTCAAATGGGGGCTGTAGAATTGTTTTAGCTGCTACATCACAGATAGCGTCTAAAAGACTCAAAATGGAGGGTATAAGATTCAAAGTTACTCTACCTTCTACATCAAAGATAGCGGTTTAAAGACTCAAAATGGCGGGTGGAAGTCTCAAAATGGCGGATAGAAGATTTAAAATAGAGTATTTAGAATTGTTCTAACTGCTACATCAAAGATAATGGCTAAAAGCCTCAAAATGGCGAGTAGAAGACCCAAAATGGGGCTGTGGAATTGTTCTAGCTGCTACATCACAGATAGCGGCTAAAAGACTCAAAATGGAGGGTATAAGATCAAAAATGGCGGCTGTAAAGTTGTTCTGCCTTCTACATCAAAGATAGAGGCTTCAAGAGTCAAAATGACTAGTGGAAGATTCAAAATGGCGGCTGTAAAATTGTTCTAACTTCTACATCAAAGATAGCGGCTTCAAGACTCAAAATGGCGCGTGGAAGAATGAAAATGGCGGATAGAAGATTCAAAATAGCGTCTTTAGAATTGTTCTAACTGCTACATCAAAGATAACGTCTTAAAGACTGAAAATGGCGACTAAAAGATTCAAAATGGTGGTTGTAGAATTGTTCTACCTGCTACCTCAAAGATAACCCCTTAAAGACTCAAAATGGCGGGTGGAAGAATCAAAATTGCGGATAGAAGATTCAAAATAGCGTCTTTAGAATTGTTCTAACTGCTACATCAAAGATAACGGTTTGAAAATTGTTTATATTTCATGCTCAGCGTTGGCTACTTGATACCGCGCCGCTGCTATAATCTTAAGTGTTTTCCACAGAGTGTGGATGCATGTTTTGTTTGGTTTTAGGCAATATTATTTTTGTATTATGTTTTTATTCTGTTTTGTATATTTCTTGGTGCATCTGATTTTGTGAAGCCATTTCATATGAACACGATATTTAATCCTAAACATGGCGGATAGAAGACTAGAAATGGCGGCTTTAGAATTGTTCTAACTGCTACATCAGAGATAGCGGCTTTAAGGCACAAAATGGCGGGTAGAAGACTCAATATGGCGGATAGAAGATTCAAAGATAACGGCTTAAAGACTCAAAATGGCGACTAGAAGATTCAAAATGGTGGCCGTAGAATGGTTCTACCTGCTACATCAAGGATAGCGGCTTAAAGACTTAGAATTGAGGGTACAAGGCTCAAAATGGCGGCGTTAGAATGGTTTCAGCAGATCGTATGGCTTCTATATTAAAGATGGTGCCTAAAAGCCTCAAAATGGCTAGTAGAAGACTTAAAATGCGGGATACAGAATGGCTTCAGCAGCTCGTATGGCTTTTTTATTAAATACGGCGGCTGAAAGATTTAAAATGGCGGGTAAAAGACTAAAATGGCGCGTAGAGGATTCAAAATGGGGGCTGTAGAATTGTTCTAGCTGCTACATCACAGATAGCGGCTAAAAGACTCAAAATGGAGGGTAAAAGATCAAAAATGGCGGCTGTAAAGTTGTTCTGCCTTCTACATCAAAGATAGCGGCTTAAAGAGTCAAAATGGCGGGTGGAAGATTCAAAATGGCGGCTGTAAAATTGTTCTACTTTCTACATCAAAGATAGCGGATTCAAGACTCAAAATGGCGGGTGGAAGAATGAAAATGGCGGATAGAAGATTCAAAATAGCGTCTTTAGAATTGTTCTAACTGCTCCATCAAAGATAACGTCTTAAAGACTGAAAATGGCGACTAAAAAATTCAAAATGGTGGTTGTAGAATTGTTCTACCTGCTACCTCAAAGATAACGCCTTAAAGACTCAAATGGCAGGTGGAAGAATCAAAATTGCGGATAGAAGATTCAAAATAGCGTCTTTAGAATTGTTCTAACTGCTACATCAAAGATAATGGCTAAAAGCCTCAAAATGGCGACTAGAAGATTCAAAATGGTGGCTGTGGAATTGTTCTAGCTGCTACATCAAAGATAGCGGCTAAAAGACTCAAAATGGCGGCTCAAAGCTTCCAAATGGCGGCTGTAGAATTGTTCTAACTGCTACATCACAGATAGCGGCTAAAAGACTCAAAATGGAGGGTATAAGATCAAAAATGGCGGCTGTAAAGTTGTTCTGCCTTCTACATCAAAGATAGCGGCTTAAAGAGTCAAAATGGCGGGTGGAAGATTCAAAATGGCGGCTGTAAAATTGTTCTACTTTCTACATCAAAGATAGCGGCTTCAAGACTCAAAATGGCGGGTGGAAGAATGAAAATGGCGGATAGAAGATTCAAAATAGCGTCTTTAGAATTGTTCTAACTGCTCCATCAAAGATAACGTCTTAAAGACTGAAAATGGCGACTAAAAAATTCAAAATGGTTGTTGTAGAATTGTTCTACCTGCTACCTCAAAGATAACGCCTTAAAGACTCAAAATGGCGGGTGGAAGAATCAAAATTGCGGATAGAAGATTCAAAATAGCGTCTTTAGAATTGTTCTAACTGCTACATCAAAGATAACGGTTTGAAAATTGTTTATATTTCATGCTCAGCGTTGGCTACTTGATACCGCGCCGCTGTTATAATCTTAAGTGTTTTAAAATGGCGGCTGTAAAGTTACTCTACCGTCTACATCAAAGATAGCGGCTTAAAGACTCAAAATGGAGGGTGAAAGACTCAAAATGGCGGTTAGAAGATTTAAAATAGAGTCTTTAGAATTGTTCTAACTGCTACATCAAAGATAATGGCTTAAAGACTCAAAATGGCGGCTGTAGAATGGTTCCAGCAGCTCGTATGGCTTCTGAATTAAGATGGGGGTTAAAAGCCACTATATTAAAGATGGCGGCTAAAAGACTCAAAATGGCGAGTAGAAGACTCAAAATGGGGGATAGAAGATTAAAAATGTCGGCTTTAGAATTGTTCAAACTGCTACATCAAAGACAGCGGTTTTAAGGCACAAAATGGCGGGTGGAAGACAAAATATAGCGGATAAAGGATTCAGAGATAACGGCTTAAAGACTCAAAATGACGACTAGAAGATTCAAAATGGTGGCTGTAGAACTGTTCTACTTGCTACATCAAAGATAGCGGCTTAAAAACTCAAAATGGCGGGTGGAAGACTCAAAATGGCGGATAGAAGATTCAAAATAGAGTCTTTAGAATTGTTCTAACTGCTACATCAAAGATAATGGCTAAAAGCTTCAAAATGGCGACTAAAAGATTCAAAATGGTGGCTGTGGAATTGTTCTAGCTGCTACATCACAGATAGCGGCTAAAAGACTAAAAATGGCGGCTCAAAGCTTCCAAATGGCGGCTGTAGAATTGTTCTAACTGCTACATCAAAGATAATGGCTAAAAGCCTCAAAATGGCGAGTAAAAGACTCAAAATGGGGGCTGTGGAATTGTTCTAGCTGCTACATCACAGATAGCGGCTAAAAGACTCAAAATGGAGGGTATAAGATCAAAAATGGCGGCTGTAAAGTTGTTCTGCCTTCTACATAAAAGATAGCGGCTTAAAGAGTCAAAATGGCGGGTGGAAGATTCGAAATGGCGGCTGTAAAATTGTTCTACGTCTTAAAGACTGAAAATGGCAACTAAAAGATGGTGGTTGTAGAATTGTTCTACCTGCTACCTCAAAGATAACGCCTTAAAGACTCAAAATGGCGGGTGGAAGAATCAAAATTGCGGATAGAAGATTCAAAATAGCGTCTTTAGAATTGTTCTAACTGCTACATCAAAGATAACGGTTTGAAAATTGTTTATATTTCATGCCCAGCGTTGGCTACTTGATACCGCGCCGCTGTTATAATCTTAAGTGTTTTCCACAGAGTTTGGATGCATGTTTTGTTTGGTTTTAGGCAATAAATGTCATATGAGTCTTTATGACTTATTTTTGTGTTATGTTTTTATTCTGTTTTGTATATTTCTTGGTGCATCTGATTTTGTGATACGATATTTAATCCTAAACATGGCGTATATAAGACTAAAAATGGCGGCTTTAGAATTGTTCTAACTGCTACATCAGATATAGCGGCTTTAAGGCACAAAATGGGGGGTTGAAGACTCAATATGGCGGATAAAAGATTCAAAGATAATGGCTTAAAGACTCAAAATGGCGACTAGAAGATTCAAAATGGTGGCAGTAGAATTGTTCTACTTGCTACATCAAGGATAGCGGCTTAAAGACTTAGAATTGAGGGTACAAGGCTCAAAATGGCGGCGTTAGAATGGTTTCAGCAGATCGTAGGTCTTCTATATTAAAGATGGCGCCTAAAAGCCTCAAAATGGGGAGTAGAAGACTTAAAATGCGGGATGCAGAATGGCTTCAGCAGCTCGTATGGCTTTTTTATTAAATACTTCTGAATTAAGATGGGGGTTAAAAGCCACTATATTAAAGATGGCGGCTAAAAGACTCAAAATGGCGAGTAGAAGACTCAAAATGGGGGATAGAAGATTAAAAATGTCGGCTTTAGAATTGTTCAAACTGCTACATCAAAGACAGCGGTTTTAAGGCACAAAATGGCGGGTGGAAGACTAAATATGGCGGATAAAGGATTCAAAGATAACGGCTTAAAGACTCAAAATGACGACTAGAAGATTCAAAATGGTGGCTGTAGAACTGTTCTACTTGCTACATCAAAGATAGCGGCTTAAAAACTCAAAATGGCGGGTGGAAGACTCAAAATGGCGGATAGAAGATTCAAAATAGAGTCTTTAGAATTGTTCTAACTGCTACATCAAAGATAATGGCTAAAAGCCTCAAAATGGCGACTAGAAGATTCAAAATGGTGGCTGTGGAATTGTTCTAACTGCTACATCAAAGATAATGGCTAAAAGCCTCAAAATGGCGAGTAGAAGACTCAAAACGGGGGCTGTGGAATTGTTCTAGCTGCTACATCACAGATAGCGGCTAAAAGACTCAAAATGGAGGGTATAAGATCAAAAATGGCGGCTGTAAAGTTGCTCTGCCTTCTACATCAAAGATAGCGGCTTAAAGAGTCAAAATGGCGGGTGGAAGATTCAAAATGGCGGCTGTAAAATTGTTCTACTTTCTACATTAAAGATAGCGGCTTCAAGACTCAAAATGGCGGGTGAAAGAATGAAAATGGCGAATAGAAGATTCAAAATAGCGTCTTTAGAATTGTTCTAACTGCTACATCAAAGATACATCAAAGACTGAAAATGGCGACTAAAAAATTCAAAATGGTGGTTGTAGAATTGTTCTACCTGCTACCTCAAAGAAAACGCCTTAAAGACTCAAAATGGCGGGTGGAAGAATCAAAATTGCGGATAGAAGATTCAAAATAGAGTCTTTAGAATTGTTCTAACTGCTACATCAAAGATAACGGTTTGAAAATTGTTTATATTTCATGCTCAGCGTTGGCTACTTGATACCGCGCCGCTGTTATAATCTTAAGTGTTTTCCACAGAGTGTGGATGCATGTTTTTTTTGGTTTTAGGCAATAATTGTCATATGAGTCTTTATGACTTATTTTTGTGTTATGTTTTTATTTTGTTTTGTATATTTCTTGGTGCATCTGATTTGGTGAAGCCATTTCAGATAAACACGATATTTAATTCTAAACATGGCGGATAGAAGACTAAAAATGGAGGCTTTAGAATTGTTCTAACTGCTACATCAAAGATAGCGGCTTTGAGGCACAAAATGGCGGGTGGAAGACTCAATATGGCGGATAAAAGATTCAAAGATAACGGCTTGAAGACTCAAAATGGCGACTAGAAGATTCAAAATGGTGGCCGTAGAATTGTTCTACCTGCTACATCAAATAGAGTCTCTATTTAAAATAGAGTCTTTAGAATTGTTCTAACTGCTACATCAAAGATAATGGCTTAAAGACTCAAAATGGCTGCTGTAGAATGGTTCCAGCAGCTCGTATGGCTTCTGAATTAAAATGGGGGTTAAAAGCCACTATATTAAAGATGGCGGCTAAAAGACTCAAATAGCGGGTGGAAGTATTAAAATGGCGGATAGAAGATTAAAAATGGCGGCTTTAAAATTGTTCTAACTGCTACATCAAAGATAGCGGTTTTAAGGCACAAAATGGCGGGTGGAAGACTCAATATGGCGGATAGAAGATTCAAAGAAACGGCTTAAAGACCCAAAATGGCGACTAGAAGATTCAAAATGGTGGCCGTAGTATTGTTCTACCTGCTACATCAAAGATAGCGGCTAAAAGACTCAGAATTAAGGGTACAAGGTTTAAAATGGAGGCGTTAGAATGGTTTCAGCAGATCGTATTGCTTCTATATTAAAGCTGGCGGCTAAAAGCCTCAAAATGGCGAGTAGAAGACTCAAAATGCGGGATGTAGAATGGCTTCAGTAGCTCGTATGGCTTTTTTATTAAATACGGCGGCTGAAAGATTTAAAATGGCGGGTAAAAGACTAAAATGGCGGGTAGAAGATTCAAAATGGGGGCTGTAGAATTGTTCTAGCTGCTACATCACAGACAGCGTTTAAAAGACTCAAAATGGAGGGTATAAGATTCAAAATGGCGGCTGTAAAGTTGTTATACCTTCTACATCAAAGATAGCGCCTTAAAGACTCAAAATGGCGGGTGGAAGACTCAAAATGGCGGATAGAAGATTTAAAATAGAGTCTTTAGAATTGCTCTAGCTGCTACATCAAAGATAACGGTTTGAAAATTATATTATATTTATGCTCAGCGTTGGCTACTTGATACCGCGCCGCTGTTATAATCTTAAGTGTTTTCCACAGAGTGTGGATGCATGTTTTGTTTGGTTTTAGGCAATAATTGTCATATGAGTCTTTATGACTTATTTTTGTGTTATGTTTTTATTTTGTTTTGTATATTTCTTGGGGCATCTGATTTGGTGAAGCCATTTCAGATAAACACGATATTTAGTTCTAAACATGGAACATTTAAAATTGTTCTAACTGCTACATCAAAGATAGCGGTTTTAAGGCACAAAATGGCGGGTGAAAGACTCAATATGGAGGATAGAAGATTGAAAGATAACGGTTTAAAGACCCAAAATGGCGACTAGAAGATTCAAAATGGTGGCCGTAGAATTGTTCTACCTGCTACATCAAAGATAGCGGCTAAAAGACTCAGAATTAAGGGTACAAGGCTCAAAATGGCGGCGTTAGAATGGTTTCAGCAGATCGTATGGTTTCTATATTAAAGATGGTGCCTAAAGGCCTCAAAATGGCGAGTAGAAGACTTAAAATGCGGGATGCAGAATGGCTTCAGTAGCTCGTATGGCTTTTTTATTAAATACGGCGGCTGAAAGATTTAAAATGGCGGGTAAAAGACTAAAATGGCGGGTAGAAGATTCAAAATGGGGGCTGTAGAATTGTTCTAGCTGCTACATCACAGACAGCGTTTAAAAGACTCAAAATGGAGGGTATAAGATTCAAAATGGCGGCTGTAAAGTTGTTATACCTTCTACATCAAAGATAGCGCCTTAAAGACTCAAAATGGCGGGTGGAAGACCCAAAATGGCGGATAGAAGATTTAAAATAGAGTCTTTAGAATTGTTCTAACTGCTACATCAAAGATAACGGTTTGAAAATTATATTATATTTATGCTCAGCGTTGGCTACTTGATACCGCGCCGCTGTTATAATCTTAAGTGTTTTCCACAGAGTGTGGATGCATGTTTTGTTTGGTTTTAGGCAATAATTGTCATATGAGTCTTTATGACTTATTTTTGTGTTATGTTTTTATTTTGTTTTGCATATTTCTTGGGGCATCTGATTTGGTGAAGCCATTTCAGATAAACACGATATTTAATTCTAAACATGGAACATTTAAAATTGTTCTAACTGCTACATCAAAGATATCGGTTTTAAGGCACAAAATGGCGGGTGGAAGACTCAATATGGAGGATAGAAGATTGAAAGATAACGGTTTAAAGACCCAAAATGGCGACTAGAAGATTCAAAATGGTGGCCGTAGAATTGTTCTACCTGCTACATCAAAGATAGCGGCTAAAAGACTCAGAATTAAGGGTACAAGGTTTAAAATGGAGGCGTTAGAATGGTTTCAGCAGATCGTATGGCTTCTATATTAAAGCTGGCGGCTAAAAGCCTCAAAATGGCGAGTAGAAGACTCAAAATGCGGGATGTAGAATGGCTTCAGCAGCTCGTATGGTTTTTTTTATTAAATAAGGCGGCTGAAAGATTTAAAATGGCGGGTAGAAGACTAAAATGGCGTGTAGAAGATTCAAATGGGGGCTGTAGAATTGTTCTAGCTGCTACATCACAGATAGCGTTTAAAAGACTCAAAATGGAGGGTATAAGATTCAAAGTTACTCTACCTTCTACATCAAAGATAGCGGCTTAAAGACTCAAAATGGCGGGTGGAAGTCTCAAAATGGCGGATAGAAGATTTAAAATAGAGTATTTAGAATTGTTCTAACTGCTACATCAAAGATAATGGCTAAAAGCCTCAAAATGGCGAGTAGAAGACTTAAAATGGGGGCTGTGGAATTGTTCTAGCTGCTACATCACAGATAGCGGCTAAAAGACTCAAAATGGAGGGTATAAGATCAAAAATGGCGGCTGTAAAGTTGTTCTGCCTTCTACATCAAAGATAGCGGCTTAAAGAGTCAAAATGGCGGGTGGAAGATTCAAAATGGCGGCTGTAAAATTGTTCTACTTTCTACATCAAAGATAGCGGCTTAAAAACTCAAAATGGCGGGTGGAAGACTCAAAATGGCGGATAGAAGATTTAAAATAGAGTCTTTAGAATTGTTCTAACTGCTACATCAAAGATAACGGTTTGAAAATTGTTTATATTTCATGCTCAGCGTTGGCTACTTGATACCGCGCCGCTGTTATAATCTTAAGTGTTTTCCACAGAGTGTGGATGCATGTTTTTTTTGGTTTTAGGCAATAATTGTCATATGAGTCTTTATGACTTATTTTTGTGTTATGTTTTTATTTTGTTTTGTATATTTCTTGGTGCATCTGATTTGGTGAAGCCATTTCAGATAAACACGATATTTAATTCTAAACATGGCGGATAGAAGACTAAAAATGGAGGCTTTAGAATTGTTCTAACTGCTACATCAAAGATAGCGGCTTTGAGGCACAAAATGGCGGGTGGAAGACTCAATATGGCGGATAAAAGATTCAAAGATAACGGCTTGAAGACTCAAAATGGCGACTAGAAGATTCAAAATGGTGGCCGTAGAATTGTTCTACCTGCTACATCAAATAGAGTCTCTATTTAAAATAGAGTCTTTAGAATTGTTCTAACTGCTACATCAAAGATAATGGCTTAAAGACTCAAAATGGCTGCTGTAGAATGGTTCCAGCAGCTCGTATGGCTTCTGAATTAAAATGGGGGTTAAAAGCCACTATATTAAAGATGGCGGCTAAAAGACTCAAATAGCGGGTGGAAGTATTAAAATGGCGGATAGAAGATTAAAAATGGCGGCTTTAAAATTGTTCTAACTGCTACATCAAAGATAGCGGTTTTAAGGCACAAAATGGCGGGTGGAAGACTCAATATGGCGGATAGAAGATTCAAAGATAACGGCTTAAAGACCCAAAATGGCGACTAGAAGATTCAAAATGGTGGCCGTAGTATTGTTCTACCTGCTACATCAAAGATAGCGGCTAAAAGACTCAGAATTAAGGGTACAAGGTTTAAAATGGAGGCGTTAGAATGGTTTCAGCAGATCGTATTGCTTCTATATTAAAGCTGGCGGCTAAAAGCCTCAAAATGGCGAGTAGAAGACTCAAAATGCGGGATGTAGAATGGCTTCAGTAGCTCGTATGGCTTTTTTATTAAATACGGCGGCTGAAAGATTTAAAATGGCGGGTAAAAGACTAAAATGGCGGGTAGAAGATTCAAAATGGGGGCTGTAGAATTGTTCTAGCTGCTACATCACAGACAGCGTTTAAAAGACTCAAAATGGAGGGTATAAGATTCAAAATGGCGGCTGTAAAGTTGTTATACCTTCTACATCAAAGATAGCGCCTTAAAGACTCAAAATGGCGGGTGGAAGACTCAAAATGGCGGATAGAAGATTTAAAATAGAGTCTTTAGAATTGCTCTAGCTGCTACATCAAAGATAACGGTTTGAAAATTATATTATATTTATGCTCAGCGTTGGCTACTTGATACCGAGCCGCTGTTATAATCTTAAGTGTTTTCCACAGAGTGTGGATGCATGTTTTGTTTGGTTTTAGGCAATAATTGTCATATGAGTCTTTATGACTTATTTTTGTGTTATGTTTTTATTTTGTTTTGTATATTTCTTGGGGCATCTGATTTGGTGAAGCCATTTCAGATAAACACGATATTTAGTTCTAAACATGGAACATTTAAAATTGTTCTAACTGCTACATCAAAGATAGCGGTTTTAAGGCACAAAATGGCGGGTGAAAGACTCAATATGGAGGATAGAAGATTGAAAGATAACGGTTTAAAGACCCAAAATGGCGACTAGAAGATTCAAAATGGTGGCCGTAGAATTGTTCTACCTGCTACATCAAAGATAGCGGCTAAAAGACTCAGAATTAAGGGTACAAGGCTCAAAATGGCGGCGTTAGAATGGTTTCAGCAGATCGTATGGTTTCTATATTAAAGATGGTGCCTAAAGGCCTCAAAATGGCGAGTAGAAGACTTAAAATGCGGGATGCAGAATGGCTTCAGTAGCTCGTATGGCTTTTTTATTAAATACGGCGGCTGAAAGATTTAAAATGGCGGGTAAAAGACTAAAATGGCGGGTAGAAGATTCAAAATGGGGGCTGTAGAATTGTTCTAGCTGCTACATCACAGACAGCGTTTAAAAGACTCAAAATGGAGGGTATAAGATTCAAAGTTACTCTACCTTCTACATCAAAGATAGCGGCTTAAAGACTCAAAATGGCGGGTGGAAGTCTCAAAATGGCGGATAGAAGATTTAAAATAGAGTATTTAGAATTGTTCTAACTGCTACATCAAAGATAATGGCTAAAAGCCTCAAAATGGCGAGTAGAAGACTTAAAATGGGGGCTGTGGAATTGTTCTAGCTGCTACATCACAGATAGCGGCTAAAAGACTCAAAATGGAGGGTATAAGATCAAAAATGGCGGCTGTAAAGTTGTTCTGCCTTCTACATCAAAGATAGCGGCTTAAAGAGTCAAAATGGCGGGTGGAAGATTCAAAATGGCGGCTGTAAAATTGTTCTACTTTCTACATCAAAGATAGCGGCTTAAAAACTCAAAATGGCGGGTGGAAGACTCAAAATGGCGGATAGAAGATTTAAAATAGAGTCTTTAGAATTGTTCTAACTGCTACATCAAAGATAACGGTTTGAAAATTGTTTATATTTCATGCTCAGCGTTGGCTACTTGATACCGCGCCGCTGTTATAATCTTAAGTGTTTTCCACAGAGTGTGGATGCATGTTTTTTTTGGTTTTAGGCAATAATTGTCATATGAGTCTTTATGACTTATTTTTGTGTTATGTTTTTATTTTGTTTTGTATATTTCTTGGTGCATCTGATTTGGTGAAGCCATTTCAGATAAACACGATATTTAATTCTAAACATGGCGGATAGAAGACTAGAAATGGCGGCTTTAGAATTGTTCTAACTGCTACATCAGAGATAGCGGCTTTAAGGCACAAAATGGCGGGTGGAAGACTCAATATGGCGGATAGAAGATTCAAAGATAGCGGCTTAAAGACTCAAAATGGCGACTAGAAGATTCAAAATGGTGGCCGTAGAATTGTTCTACCTGCTACATCAAGGATAGCGGCTTAAAGACTCAGAATTAAGGGTACAAGGCTAAAAATGGCGGCGTATGGTTTCTATATTAAAGATGGTGCCTAAAGGCTTCAAAATGGCTTAAAGACTCAAAATGGCGGGTGGAAGTCTCAAAATGGCGGATAGAAGATTTAAAATAGAGTATTTAGAATTGTTCTAACTGCTACATCAAAGATAATGGCTAAAAGCCTCAAAATGGCGAGTAGAAGACTTAAAATGGGGGCTGTGGAATTGTTCTAGCTGCTACATCACAGATAGCGGCTAAAAGACTCAAAATGGAGGGTATAAGATCAAAAATGGCGGCTGTAAAGTTGTTCTGCCTTCTACATCAAAGATAGCGGCTTAAAGAGTCAAAATGGCGGGTGGAAGATTCAAAATGGCGGCTGTAAAATTGTTCTACTTTCTACATCAAAGATAGCGGCTTAAAAACTCAAAATGGCGGGTGGAAGACTCAAAATGGCGGATAGAAGATTTAAAATAGAGTCTTTAGAATTGTTCTAACTGCTACATCAAAGATAACGGTTTGAAAATTGTTTATATTTCATGCTCAGCGTTGGCTACTTGATACCGCGCCGCTGTTATAATCTTAAGTGTTTTCCACAGAGTGTGGATGCATGTTTTTTTTGGTTTTAGGCAATAATTGTCATATGAGTCTTTATGACTTATTTTTGTGTTATGTTTTTATTTGTTTTGTATATTTCTTGGTGCATCTGATTTGGTGAAGCCATTTCAGATAAACACGATATTTAATTCTAAACATGGCGGATAGAAGACTAGAAATGGCGGCTTTAGAATTGTTCTAACTGCTACATCAGAGATAGCGGCTTTAAGGCACAAAATGGCGGGTGGAAGACTCAATATGGCGGATAGAAGATTCAAAGATAGCGGCTTAAAGACTCAAAATGGCGACTAGAAGATTCAAAATGGTGGCCGTAGAATTGTTCTACCTGCTACATCAAGGATAGCGGCTTAAAGACTCAGAATTAAGGGTACAAGGCTAAAAATGGCGGCGTATGGTTTCTATATTAAAGATGGTGCCTAAAGGCTTCAAATGGCGAGTAGAAGACTCAAAATGCGGGATGTAGAATGGCTTCAGCAGCTCGTATGGTTTTTTTTATTAAATAAGGCGGCTGAAAGATTTAAAATGGCGGGTAGAAGACTAAAATGGCGTGTAGAAGATTCAAATGGGGGCTGTAGAATTGTTCTAGCTGCTACATCACAGATAGCGTTTAAAAGACTCAAAATGGAGGGTATAAGATTCAAAGTTACTCTACCTTCTACATCAAAGATAGCGGCTTAAAGACTCAAAATGGCGGGTGGAAGTCTCAAAATGGCGGATAGAAGATTTAAAATAGAGTATTTAGAATTGTTCTAACTGCTACATCAAAGATAATGGCTAAAAGCCTCAAAATGGCGAGTAGAAGACTTAAAATGGGGGCTGTGGAATTGTTCTAGCTGCTACATCACAGATAGCGGCTAAAAGACTCAAAATGGAGGGTATAAGATCAAAAATGGCGGCTGTAAAGTTGTTCTGCCTTCTACATCAAAGATAGCGGCTTAAAGAGTCAAAATGGCGGGTGGAAGATTCAAAATGGCGGCTGTAAAATTGTTCTACTTTCTACATCAAAGATAGCGGCTTAAAAACTCAAAATGGCGGGTGGAAGACTCAAAATGGCGGATAGAAGATTTAAAATAGAGTCTTTAGAATTGTTCTAACTGCTACATCAAAGATAACGGTTTGAAAATTGTTTATATTTCATGCTCAGCGTTGGCTACTTGATACCGCGCCGCTGTTATAATCTTAAGTGTTTTCCACAGAGTGTGGATGCATGTTTTTTTGGTTTTAGGCAATAATTGTCATATGAGTCTTTATGACTTATTTTTGTGTTATGTTTTTATTTTGTTTTGTATATTTCTTGGTGCATCTGATTTGGTGAAGCCATTTCAGATAAACACGATATTTAATTCTAAACATGGCGGATAGAAGACTAAAAATGGAGGCTTTAGAATTGTTCTAACTGCTACATCAAAGATAGCGGCTTTGAGGCACAAAATGGCGGGTGGAAGACTCAATATGGCGGATAAAAGATTCAAAGATAACGGCTTGAAGACTCAAAATGGCGACTAGAAGATTCAAAATGGTGGCCGTAGAATTGTTCTACCTGCTACATCAAATAGAGTCTCTATTTAAAATAGAGTCTTTAGAATTGTTCTAACTGCTACATCAAAGATAATGGCTTAAAGACTCAAAATGGCTGCTGTAGAATGGTTCCAGCAGCTCGTATGGCTTCTGAATTAAAATGGGGGTTAAAAGCCACTATATTAAAGATGGCGGCTAAAAGACTCAAATAGCGGGTGGAAGTATTAAAATGGCGGATAGAAGATTAAAAATGGCGGCTTTAAAATTGTTCTAACTGCTACATCAAAGATAGCGGTTTTAAGGCACAAAATGGCGGGTGGAAGACTCAATATGGCGGATAGAAGATTCAAAGATAACGGCTTAAAGACCCAAAATGGCGACTAGAAGATTCAAAATGGTGGCCGTAGTATTGTTCTACCTGCTACATCAAAGATAGCGGCTAAAAGACTCAGAATTAAGGGTACAAGGTTTAAAATGGAGGCGTTAGAATGGTTTCAGCAGATCGTATTGCTTCTATATTAAAGCTGGCGGCTAAAAGCCTCAAAATGGCGAGTAGAAGACTCAAAATGCGGGATGTAGAATGGCTTCAGTAGCTCGTATGGCTTTTTTATTAAATACGGCGGCTGAAAGATTTAAAATGGCGGGTAAAAGACTAAAATGGCGGGTAGAAGATTCAAAATGGGGGCTGTAGAATTGTTCTAGCTGCTACATCACAGACAGCGTTTAAAAGACTCAAAATGGAGGGTATAAGATTCAAAATGGCGGCTGTAAAGTTGTTATACCTTCTACATCAAAGATAGCGCCTTAAAGACTCAAAATGGCGGGTGGAAGACTCAAAATGGCGGATAGAAGATTTAAAATAGAGTCTTTAGAATTGCTCTAGCTGCTACATCAAAGATAACGGTTTGAAAATTATATTATATTTATGCTCAGCGTTGGCTACTTGATACCGCGCCGCTGTTATAATCTTAAGTGTTTTCCACAGAGTGTGGATGCATGTTTTGTTTGGTTTTAGGCAATAATTGTCATATGAGTCTTTATGACTTATTTTTGTGTTATGTTTTTATTTTGTTTTGTATATTTCTTGGGGCATCTGATTTGGTGAAGCCATTTCAGATAAACACGATATTTAGTTCTAAACATGGAACATTTAAAATTGTTCTAACTGCTACATCAAAGATAGCGGTTTTAAGGCACAAAATGGCGGGTGAAAGACTCAATATGGAGGATAGAAGATTGAAAGATAACGGTTTAAAGACCCAAAATGGCGACTAGAAGATTCAAAATGGTGGCCGTAGAATTGTTCTACCTGCTACATCAAAGATAGCGGCTAAAAGACTCAGAATTAAGGGTACAAGGCTCAAAATGGCGGCGTTAGAATGGTTTCAGCAGATCGTATGGTTTCTATATTAAAGATGGTGCCTAAAGGCCTCAAAATGGCGAGTAGAAGACTTAAAATGCGGGATGCAGAATGGCTTCAGTAGCTCGTATGGCTTTTTTATTAAATACGGCGGCTGAAAGATTTAAAATGGCGGGTAAAAGACTAAAATGGCGGGTAGAAGATTCAAAATGGGGGCTGTAGAATTGTTCTAGCTGCTACATCACAGACAGCGTTTAAAAGACTCAAAATGGAGGGTATAAGATTCAAAATGGCGGCTGTAAAGTTGTTATACCTTCTACATCAAAGATAGCGCCTTAAAGACTCAAAATGGCGGGTGGAAGACTCAAAATGGCGGATAGAAGATTTAAAATAGAGTCTTTAGAATTGTTCTAACTGCTACATCAAAGATAACGGTTTGAAAATTATATTATATTTATGCTCAGCGTTGGCTACTTGATACCGCGCCGCTGTTATAATCTTAAGTGTTTTCCACAGAGTGTGGATGCATGTTTTGTTTGGTTTTAGGCAATAATTGTCATATGAGTCTTTATGACTTATTTTTGTGTTATGTTTTTATTTTGTTTTGCATATTTCTTGGGGCATCTGATTTGGTGAAGCCATTTCAGATAAACACGATATTTAATTCTAAACATGGAACATTTAAAATTGTTCTAACTGCTACATCAAAGATATCGGTTTTAAGGCACAAAATGGCGGGTGGAAGACTCAATATGGAGGATAGAAGATTGAAAGATAACGGTTTAAAGACCCAAAATGGCGACTAGAAGATTCAAAATGGTGGCCGTAGAATTGTTCTACCTGCTACATCAAAGATAGCGGCTAAAAGACTCAGAATTAAGGGTACAAGGTTTAAAATGGAGGCGTTAGAATGGTTTCAGCAGATCGTATGGCTTCTATATTAAAGCTGGCGGCTAAAAGCCTCAAAATGGCGAGTAGAAGACTCAAAATGCGGGATGTAGAATGGCTTCAGCAGCTCGTATGGTTTTTTTTATTAAATAAGGCGGCTGAAAGATTTAAAATGGCGGGTAGAAGACTAAAATGGCGTGTAGAAGATTCAAATGGGGGCTGTAGAATTGTTCTAGCTGCTACATCACAGATAGCGTTTAAAAGACTCAAAATGGAGGGTATAAGATTCAAAGTTACTCTACCTTCTACATCAAAGATAGCGGCTTAAAGACTCAAAATGGCGGGTGGAAGTCTCAAAATGGCGGATAGAAGATTTAAAATAGAGTATTTAGAATTGTTCTAACTGCTACATCAAAGATAATGGCTAAAAGCCTCAAAATGGCGAGTAGAAGACCCAAAATGGGGGCTGTGGAATTGTTCTAGCTGCTACATCACAGATAGCTGCTAAAAGACTCAAAATGGAGGGTATAAGATCAAAAATGGCGGCTGTAAAGTTGTTCTGCCTTCTACATCAAAGATAGCGGCTAAAAGACTCAGAATTAAGGGTACAAGGCTAAAAATGGCGGCGTTAGAATGGTTTCAGCAGATCGTATGGTTTCTATATTAAAGATGGTGCCTAAAGGCCTCAAAATGGCGAGTAGAAGACTTAAAATGCGGGATGCAGAATGGCTTCAGTAGCTCGTATGGCTTTTTTATTAAATACGGCGGCTGAAAGATTTAAAATGGCGGGTAAAAGACTAAAATGGCGGGTAGAAGATTCAAAATGGGGGCTGTAGAATTGATCTAGCTGCTACATCACAGACAGCGTTTAAAAGACTCAAAATCGAGGGTATAAGATTCAAAATGGCGGCTGTAAAGTTGTTATACCTTCTACATCAAAGATAGCGCCTTAAAGACTCAAAATGGCGGGTGGAAGACTCAAAATGGCGGATAGAAGATTTAAAATAGAGTCTTTAGAATTGCTCTAGCTGCTACATCAAAGATAACGGTTTGAAAATTATATTATATTTATGCTCAGCGTTGGCTACTTGATACCGCGCCGCTGTTATAATCTTAAGTGTTTTCCACAGAGTGTGGATGCATGTTTTGTTTGGTTTTAGGCAATAATTGTCATATGAGTCTTTATGACTTATTTTTGTGTTATGTTTTTATTTTGTTTTGTATATTTCTTGGGGCATCTGATTTGGTGAAGCCATTTCAGATAAACACGATATTTAGTTCTAAACATGGAACATTTAAAATTGTTCTAACTGCTACATCAAAGATAGCGGTTTTAAGGCACAAAATGGCGGGTGAAAGACTCAATATGGAGGATAGAAGATTGAAAGATAACGGTTTAAAGACCCAAAATGGCGACTAGAAGATTCAAAATGGTGGCCGTAGAATTGTTCTACCTGCTACATCAAAGATAGCGGCTAAAAGACTCAGAATTAAGGGTACAAGGCTCAAAATGGCGGCGTTAGAATGGTTTCAGCAGATCGTATGGTTTCTATATTAAAGATGGTGCCTAAAGGCCTCAAAATGGCGAGTAGAAGACTTAAAATGCGGGATGCAGAATGGCTTCAGTAGCTCGTATGGCTTTTTTATTAAATACGGCGGCTGAAAGATTTAAAATGGCGGGTAAAAGACTAAAATGGCGGGTAGAAGATTCAAAATGGGGGCTGTAGAATTGTTCTAGCTGCTACATCACAGACAGCGTTTAAAAGACTCAAAATGGAGGGTATAAGATTCAAAATGGCGGCTGTAAAGTTGTTATACCTTCTACATCAAAGATAGCGCCTTAAAGACTCAAAATGGCGGGTGGAAGACTCAAAATGGCGGATAGAAGATTTAAAATAGAGTCTTTAGAATTGTTCTAACTGCTACATCAAAGATAACGGTTTGAAAATTATATTATATTTATGCTCAGCGTTGGCTACTTGATACCGCGCCGCTGTTATAATCTTAAGTGTTTTCCACAGAGTGTGGATGCATGTTTTGTTTGGTTTTAGGCAATAATTGTCATATGAGTCTTTATGACTTATTTTTGTGTTATGTTTTTATTTTGTTTTGCATATTTCTTGGGGCATCTGATTTGGTGAAGCCATTTCAGATAAACACGATATTTAATTCTAAACATGGAACATTTAAAATTGTTCTAACTGCTACATCAAAGATATCGGTTTTAAGGCACAAAATGGCGGGTGGAAGACTCAATATGGAGGATAGAAGATAGAAAGATAACGGTTTAAAGACCCAAAATGGCGACTAGAAGATTCAAAATGGTGGCCGTAGAATTGTTCTACCTGCTACATCAAAGATAGCGGCTAAAAGACTCAGAATTAAGGGTACAAGGTTTAAAATGGAGGCGTTAGAATGGTTTCAGCAGATCGTATGGCTTCTATATTAAAGCTGGCGGCTAAAAGCCTCAAAATGGCGAGTAGAAGACTCAAAATGCGGGATGTAGAATGGCTTCAGCAGCTCGTATGGTTTTTTTTATTAAATAAGGCGGCTGAAAGATTTAAAATGGCGGGTAGAAGACTAAAATGGCGTGTAGAAGATTCAAATGGGGGCTGTAGAATTGTTCTAGCTGCTACATCACAGATAGCGTTTAAAAGACTCAAAATGGAGGGTATAAGATTCAAAGTTACTCTACCTTCTACATCAAAGATAGCGGCTTAAAGACTCAAAATGGCGGGTGGAAGTCTCAAAATGGCGGATAGAAGATTTAAAATAGAGTATTTAGAATTGTTCTAACTGCTACATCAAAGATAATGGCTAAAAGCCTCAAAATGGCGAGTAGAAGACCCAAAATGGGGGCTGTGGAATTGTTCTAGCTGCTACATCACAGATAGCTGCTAAAAGACTCAAAATGGAGGGTATAAGATCAAAAATGGCGGCTGTAAAGTTGTTCTGCCTTCTACATCAAAGATAGCGGCTAAAAGACTCAGAATTATGGGTACAAGGCTAAAAATGGCGGCGTATGGTTTCTATATTAAAGATGGTGCCTAAAGGCCTCAAAATGGCGAGTAGAAGACTTAAAATGCGGGATGCAGAATGGCTTCAGTAGCTCGTATGGCTTTTTTATTAAATACGGCGGCTGAAAGATTTAAAATGGCGGGTAAAAGACTAAAATGGCGGGTAGAAGATTCAAAATGGGGGCTGTAGAATTGATCTAGCTGCTACATCACAGACAGCGTTTAAAAGACTCAAAATCGAGGGTATAAGATTCAAAATGGCGGCTGTAAAGTTGTTATACCTTCTACATCAAAGATAGCGCCTTAAAGACTCAAAATGGCGGGTGAAAGACTCAAAATGGCGGATAGAAGATTTAAAATAGAGTCTTTAGAATTGTTCTAACTGCTACATCAAAGATAACGGTTTGAAAATTATATTATATTTATGCTCAGCGTTGGCTACTTGATACCGCGGAGCTGTTATAATCTTAAGTATTTTCCACAGAGTGTGGATGCATGTTTTGTTTGGTTTTAGGCAATAATTGTCATATGAGTCTTTATGACTTATTTTTGTGTTATGTTTTTATTTTGTTTTGTATATTTCTTGGGGCATCTGATTTGGTGAAGCCATTTCAGATAAACACGATATTTAATTCTAAACATGGAACATTTAAAATTGTTCTAACTGCTACATCAAAGATATCGGTTTTAAGGCACAAAATGGCGGGTGGAAGACTCAATATGGAGGATAGAAGATTGAAAGATAACGGTTTAAAGACCCAAAATGGCGACTAGAAGATTCAAAATGGTGGCCGTAGAATTGTTCTACCTGCTACATCAAAGATAGCGGCTAAAAGACTCAGAATTAAGGGTACAAGGTTTAAAATGGAGGCGTTAGAATGGTTTCAGCAGATCGTATGGCTTCTATATTAAAGCTGGCGGCTAAAAGCCTCAAAATGGCGAGTAGAAGACTCAAAATGCGGGATGTAGAATGGCTTCAGCAGCTCGTATGGTTTTTTTTATTAAATAAAGCGGCTGAAAGATTTAAAATGGCGGGTAGAAGACTAAAATGGCGTGTAGAAAATTCAAATGGGGGCTGTAGAATTGTTCTAGCTGCTACATCACAGATAGCGTCTAAAAGACTCAAAATGGAGGGTATAAGATTCAAAGTTACTCTACCTTCTACATCAAAGATAGCGGCTTAAAGACTCAAAATGGGGGGTGGAAGTCTCAAAATGGCGGATAGAAGATTTAAAATAGAGTATTTAGAATTGTTCTAACTGCTACATCAAAGATAATGGCTAAAAGCCTCAAAATGGCGAGTAGAAGACCCAAAATGGGGGCTGTGGAATTGTTCTAGCTGCTACATAACAGATAGCTGCTAAAAGATCAAAAATGGCGGCTGTAAAGTTGTTCTGCCTTCTACATCAAAGATAGCGGCTTAAAGAGTCAAAATGGCGGGTGGAAGATTCAAAATGGCGGCTGTAAAATTGTTCTACTTTCTACATCAAAGATAGCGGCTTCAAGACTCAAAATGGCACGTGGAAGAATGAAAATGGCGGATAGAAGATTCAAAATAGCGTCTTTAGAATTGTTCTAACTGCTACATCAAAGATAACGTCTTAAAGACTGAAAATGGCGACTAAAAGATTCAAAATGGTGGTTGTAGAATTGTTCTACCTGCTACCTCAAAGATAACGCCTTAAAGACTCAAAATGGCGGGTGGAAGAATCAAAATTGCGGATAGAAGATTCAAAATAGCGTCTTTAGAATTGTTCTAACTGCTACATCAAAGATAACGGTTTGAAAATTGTTTATATTTCATGCCCAGCGTTGGCTACTTGATACCGCGCCGCTGTTATAATCTTAAGTGTTTTCCACAGAGTGTGGATGCATGTTTTGTTTGGTTTTAGGCAATAAATGTCATATGAGTCTTTATGACTTATTTTTGTATTATGTTTTTATTCTGTTTTGTATATTTCTTGGTGCATCTGATTTTGTGAAGCCATTTCATATGAACACGATATTTAATCCTAAACATGGCGTATAGAAGACTAAAAATGGCGGCTTTAGAATTGTTCTAACTGCTACATCAGATATAGCGGCTTTAAGGCACAAAATGGGGGGTTGAAGACTCAATATGGCGGATAAAAGATTCAAAGATAATGGCTTAAAGACTCAAAATGGCGACTAGAAGATTCAAAATGGTGGCAGTAGAATTGTTCTACTTGCTACACCAAGGATAGCGGCTTAAAGACTTAGAATTGAGGGTACAAGGTTTAAAATGGAGGCGTTAGAATGGTTTCAGCAGATCGTATGGCTTCTATATTAAAGCTGGCGGCTAAAAGCCTCAAAATGGCGAGTAGAAGACTCAAAATGCGGGATGTAGAATGGCTTCAGCAGCTCGTATGGTTTTTTTTATTAAATAAAGCGGCTGAAAGATTTAAAATGGCGCGTAGAAGACTAAAATGGCGTGTAGAAAATTCAAATGGGGGCTGTAGAATTGTTCTAGCTGCTACATCACAGATAGCGTCTAAAAGACTCAAAATGGAGGGTATAAGATTCAAAGTTACTCTACCTTCTACATCAAAGATAAAGCCTTAAAGACTCAAAATGGCGGGTGGAAGAATCAAAATTGCGGATAGAAGATTTAAAATAGAGTATTTAGAATTGTTCTAACTGCTACATCAAAGATAATGGCTAAAAGCCTCAAAATGGCGAGTAGAAGACCCAAAATGGGGGCTGTGGAATTGTTCTAGCTGCTACATCACAGATAGCTGCTAAAAGATCAAAAATGGCGGCTGTAAAATTGTTATACCTTCTACATCAAAGATAGCGCCTTAAAGACTCAAAATGGCGGGTGAAAGACTCAAAATGGCGGATAGAAGATTTAAAATAGAGTCTTTAGAATTGTTCTAACTGCTACATCAAAGATAACGGTTTGAAAATTATATTATATTTATGCTCAGCGTTGGCTAATTGATACCGCGCCGCTGTTATAATCTTAAGTATTTTCCACAGAGTGTGGATGCATGTTTTGTTTGGTTTTAGGCAATATTATTTTTGTATTATGTTTTTATTCTGTTTTGTATATTTCTTGGTGCATCTGATTTTGTGAAGCCGTTTCATATGAACACGATATTTAATCCTAAACATGGCGGATAGAAGACTAGAAATGGCGGCTTTAGAATTGTTCTAACTGCTACATCAGAGATAGCGGCTTTAAGGCACAAAATGGCGGGTGGAAGACTCATATGGCGGATAGAAGATTCAAAGATAGCGGCTTAAAGACTCAAAATGGCGACTAGAAGATTCAAAATGGTGGCCGTAGAATTGTTCTACCTGCTACATCAAGGATAGCGGCTTAAAGACTTAGAATTGAGGGTACAAGGCTCAAAATGGCGGCGTTAGAATGGTTTCAGCAGATCGTATGGCTTCTATATTAAAGATGGTGCCTAAAAGCCTCAAAATGGCGAGTAGAGGACTTAAAATGCGGGATACAGAATGGCTTCAGCAGCTCGTATGGCTTTTTTATTAAATACGGCGGCTGAAAGATTTAAAATGGCGGGTAAAAGACTAAAATGGCGGGTAGAAGATTCAAAATGGGGGCTGTAGAATTGTTTTAGCTGCTACATCACAGATAGCGGCTAAAAGACTCAAAATGGAGGGTATAAGATCAAAAATGGCGGCTGTAAAGTTGTTCTGCCTTCTACATCAATGATAGCGGCTTAAAGAGTCAAAATGGCGGGTGAAGATTCAAAATGGCGGCTGTAAAATTGTTCTACTTTCTACATCAAAGATAGCGGCTTCAAGACTCAAAATGGCGGGTGGAAGAATGAAAATGGCGGATAGAAGATTCAAAATAGCGTCTTTAGAATTGTTCTAACTGCTCCATCAAAGATAACGTCTTAAAGACTAAAAATGGCGACTAAAAAATTCAAAATGGCGGCTGTAAAGTTACTCTACCGTCTACATCAAAGATAGCGGCTTAAAGACTCAAAATGGCGGGTGAAAGACTCAAAATGGCGGATAGAAGATTTAAAATAGAGTCTTTAGAATTGTTCTAACTGCTACATCAAAGATAATGGCTTAAAGACTCAAAATGGCGGCTGTAGAATGGTTCCAGCAGCTCGTATGGCTTCTGAATTAAGATGGGGGTTAAAAGCCACTATATTAAAGATGGCGGCTAAAAGACTCAAAATGGCGAGTAGAAAACTCCAAATGGGGGATAGAAGATTAAAAATGTCGGCTTTAAATTGTTCAAACTGCTACATCAAAGACAGCGGTTTTAAGGCACAAAATGGCGGGTGGAAGACTAAATATGGCGGATAAAGGATTCAAAGATATCGGCTTAAAGAATCAAAATGACGACTAGAAGATTCAAAATAATGGCTGTAGAACTGTTCTACTTGCTACATCAAAGATAGCGGCTTAAAAACCTCAAAATGGCGGGTGGAAGACTCAAAATGGCGGATAGAAGATTCAAAATAGAGACTTTAGAATTGTTCTAACTGCTACATCAAAGATAATGGCTAAAAGCCTCAAAATGGCGACTAGAAGATTCAAAATGGTGGCTGTGGAATTGTTCTAGCTGCTACATCACAGATAGCGGCTAAAAGACTCAAAATGGCGGCTCAAAGCTTCCAAATGGCGGCTGTAGAATTGTTCTAACTGCTACATCAAAGATAATGGCTAAAAGCCTCAAAATGGCGAGTAGAAGACTCAAAATGGGGACTGTGGTATTGTTCTAGCTGCTACATCACAGATAGCGGCTAAAAGACTCAAAATAGAGGGTATAAGATCAAAAATGGCGGCTGTAAAGTTGTTCTGCCTTCTACATCAAAGATAGCGCCTTAAAGACTCAAAATGGCAGGTGGAAGAATCAAAATTGCGGATAGAAGATTCAAAATAGCGTCTTTAGAATTGTTCTAACTGCTACATCAAAGATAACGGTTTGAAAATTGTTTATATTTCATGCCCAGCGTTGGCTACTTGATACCGCGCCGCTGTTATAATCTTAAGTGTTTTCCACAGAGTGTGGATGCATGTTTTGTTTGGTTTTAGGCAATAAATGTCATATGAGTCTTTATGACTTATTTTGTATTATGTTTTTATTCTGTTTTGTATATTTCTTGGTGCATCTGATTTTGTGAAGCCATTTCATATGAACACGATATTTAATCCTAAACATGGCGTATAGAAGACTAAAAATGGCGGCTTTAGAATTGTTCTAACTGCTACATCAGATATAGCGGCTTTAAGGCACAAAATGGGGGGTTGAAGACTCAATATGGCGGATAAAAGATTCAAAGATAATGGCTTAAAGACTCAAAATGGCGACTAGAAGATTCAAAATGGTGGCAGTAGAATTGTTCTACTTGCTACACCAAGGATAGCGGCTTAAAGACTTAGAATTGAGGGTACAAGGCTCAAAATGGCGGCGTTAGAATGGTTTCAGCAGATCGTATGTCTTCTATATTAAAGATGGCGCCTAAAAGCCTCAAAATGGGGAGTAGAAGACTTAAAATGCGGGATGCAGAATGGCTTCAGCAGCTCGTATGGCTTTTTTATTAAATACTTCTGAATTAAGATGGGGGTTAAAAGCCACTATATTAAAGATGGCGGGTAAAAGACTCAAAATGGCGAGTAGAAGACTCAAAATGGGGGATAGAAGATTAAAAATGTCGGCTTTAGAATTGTTCAAACTGCTACATCAAAGACAGCGGTTTTAAGGCACAAAATGGCGGGTGGAAGACTAAATATGGCGGATAAAGGATTCAAAGATAACGACTTAAAGACTCAAAATGACGACTAGAAGATTCAAAATGGTGGCTGTAAAACTGTTCTACTTGCTACATCAAAGATAGCGGCTTAAAAACTCAAAATGGCGGGTGGAAGACTCAAAATGGCGGATAGAAGATTCAAAATAGAGTCTTTAGAATTGTTCTAACTGCTACATCAAAGATAATGGCTAAAAGCCTCAAAATGGCGGCTCAAAGCTTCCAAATGGTGGCTGTGGAATTGTTCTAGCTGCTACATCACAGATAGCGGCTAAAAGACTCAAAATGGCGGCTCAAAGCTTCCAAATGGCGGCTGTAGAATTGTTCTAACTGCTACATCACAGATAGCGGCTAAAAGACTCAAAATGGAGGGTATAAGATCAAAAATGGCGGCTGTAAAGTTGTTCTGCCTTCTACATCAAAGATAGCGGCTTAAAGAGTCAAAATGGCGGGTGGAAGATTCAAAATGGCGGCTGTAAAATTGTTCTACTTTCTACATCAAAGATAGCGGCTTCAAGACTCAAAATGGCACGTGGAAGAATGAAAATGGCGGATAGAAGATTCAAAATAGCGTCTTTAGAATTGTTCTAACTGCTACATCAAAGATAACGTCTTAAAGACTGAAAATGGCGACTAAAAGATTCAAAATGGTGGTTGTAGAATTGTTCTACCTGCTACCTCAAAGATAACGCCTTAAAGACTCAAAATGGCGGGTGGAAGAATCAAAATTGCGGATAGAAGATTCAAAATAGCGTCTTTAGAATTGTTCTAACTGCTACATCAAAGATAACGGTTTTAAAATTGTTTATATTTCATGCTCAGCGTTGGCTAATTGATACCGCGCCGCTGTTATAATCTTAAGTGTTTTCCACAGAGTGTGGATGCATGTTTTGTTTGGTTTTAGGCAATATTATTTTTGTATTATGTTTTTATTCTGTTTTGTATATTTCTTGGTGCATCTGATTTTGTGAAGCCGTTTCATATGAACACGATATTTAATCCTAAACATGGCGGATAGAAGACTAGAAATGGCGGCTTTAGAATTGTTCTAACTGCTACATCAGAGATAGCGGCTTTAAGGCACAAAATGGCGGGTGGAAGACTCAATATGGCGGATAGAAGATTCAAAGATAGCGGCTTAAAGACTCAAAATGGCGACTAGAAGATTCAAAATGGTGGCCGTAGAATTGTTCTACCTGCTACATCAAGGATAGCGGCTTAAAGACTTAGAATTGAGGGTACAAGGCTCAAAATGGCGGCGTTAGAATGGTTTCAGCAGATCGTATGGCTTCTATATTAAAGATGGTGCCTAAAAGCCTCAAAATGGCGAGTAGAAGACTTAAAATGCGGGATACAGAATGGCTTCAGCAGCTCGTATGGCTTTTTTATTAAATACGGCGGCTGAAAGATTTAAAATGGCGGGTAAAAGACTAAAATGGCGGGTAGAAGATTCAAAATGGGGGCTGTAGAATTGTTTTAGCTGCTACATCACAGATAGCGGCTAAAAGACTCAAAATGGAGGGTATAAGATCAAAAATGGCGGCTGTAAAGTTGTTCTGCCTTCTACATCAATGATAGCGGCTTAAAGAGTCAAAATGGCGGGTGAAGATTCAAAATGGCGGCTGTAAAATTGTTCTACTTTCTACATTAAAGATAGCGGCTTCAAGACTCAAAATGGCGGGTGGAAGAATGAAAATGGCGGATAGAAGATTCAAAATAGCGTCTTTAGAATTGTTCTAACTGCTCCATCAAAGATAACGTCTTAAAGACTAAAAATGGCGACTAAAAAATTCAAAATGGCGGCTGTAAAGTTACTCTACCGTCTACATCAAAGATAGCGGCTTAAAGACTCAAAATGGCGGGTAAAAGACTCAAAATGGCGGATAGAAGATTTAAAATAGAGTCTTTAGAATTGTTCTAACTGCTACATCAAAGATAATGGCTTAAAGACTCAAAATGGCGGCTGTAGAATGGTTCCAGCAGCTCGTATGGCTTCTGAATTAAGATGGGGGTTAAAAGCCACTATATTAAAGATGGCGGCTAAAAGACTCAAAATGACGACTAGAAGATTCAAAATAATGGCTGTAGAACTGTTCTACTTGCTACATCAAAGATAGCGGCTTAAAAACTCAAAATGGCGGGTGGAAGACTCAAAATGGCGGATAGAAGATTCAAAATAGAGACTTTAGAATTGTTCTAACTGCTACATCAAAGATAATGGCTAAAAGCCTCAAAATGGCGACTAGAAGATTCAAAATGGTGGCTGTGGAATTGTTCTAGCTGCTACATCACAGATAGCGGCTAAAAGACTCAAAATGGCGGCTCAAAGCTTCCAAATGGCGGCTGTAGAATTGTTCTAACTGCTACATCAAAGATAATGGCTAAAAGCCTCAAAATGGCGAGTAGAAGACTCAAATGGGGACTGTGGTATTGTTCTAGCTGCTACATCACAGATAGCGGCTAAAAGACTCAAAATAGAGGGTATAAGATCAAAAATGGCGGCTGTAAAGTTGTTCTGCCTTCTACATCAAAGATAGTGCCTTAAAGACTCAAAATGGCAGGTGGAAGAATCAAAATTGCGGATAGAAGATTCAAAATAGCGTCTTTAGAATTGTTCTAACTGCTACATCAAAGATAACGGTTTGAAAATTGTTTATATTTCATGCCCAGCGTTGGCTACTTGATACCGCGCCGCTGTTATAATCTTAAGTGTTTTCCACAGAGTGTGGATGCATGTTTTGTTTGGTTTTAGGCAATAAATGTCATATGAGTCTTTATGACTTATTTTTGTATTATGTTTTTATTCTGTTTTGTATATTTCTTGGTGCATCTGATTTTGTGAAGCCATTTCATATGAACACGATATTTAATCCTAAACATGGCGTATAGAAGACTAAAAATGGCGGCTTTAGAATGCTACATCAGATATAGCGGCTTTAAGGCACAAAATGGGGGGTTGAAGACTCAATATGGCGGATAAAAGATTCAAAGATAATGGCTTAAAGACTCAAAATGGCGACTAGAAGATTCAAAATGGTGGCAGTAGAATTGTTCTACTTGCTACACCAAGGATAGCGGCTTAAAGACTTAGAATTGAGGGTACAAGGCTCAAAATGGCGGCGTTAGAATGGTTTCAGCAGATCGTATGTCTTCTATATTAAAGATGGCGCCTAAAAGCCTCAAAATGGGGAGTAGAAGACTTAAAATGCGGGATGCAGAATGGCTTCAGCAGCTCGTATGGCTTTTTTATTAAATACTTCTGAATTAAGATGGGGGTTAAAAGCCACTATATTAAAGATGGCGGCTAAAAGACTCAAAATGGCGAGTAGAAGACTCAAAATGGGGGATAGAAGATTAAAAATGTCGGCTTTAGAATTGTTCAAACTGCTACATCAAAGACAGCGGTTTTAAGGCACAAAATGGCGGGTGGAAGACTAAATATGGCGGATAAAGGATTCAAAGATAACGACTTAAAGACTCAAAATGACGACTAGAAGATTCAAAATGGTGGCTGTAAAACTGTTCTACTTGCTACATCAAAGATAGCGGCTTAAAAACTCAAAATGGCGGGTGGAAGACTCAAAATGGCGGATAGAAGATTCAAAATAGAGTCTTTAGAATTGTTCTAACTGCTACATCAAAGATAATGGCTAAAAGCCTCAAAATGGCGACTAGAAGATTCAAAATGGTGGCTGTGGAATTGTTCTAGCTGCTACATCACAGATAGCGGCTAAAAGACTCAAAATGGCGGCTCAAAGCTTCCAAATGGCGGCTGTAGAATTGTTCTAACTGCTACATCACAGATAGCGGCTAAAAGACTCAAAATGGAGGGTATAAGATCAAAAATGGCGGCTGTAAAGTTGTTCTGCCTTCTACATCAAAGATAGCGGCTTAAAGAGTCAAAATGGCGGGTGGAAGATTCAAAATGGCGGCTGTAAAATTGTTCTACTTTCTACATCAAAGATAGCGGCTTCAAGACTCAAAATGGCGGGTGGAAGAATGAAAATGGCGGATAGAAGATTCAAAATAGCGTCTTTAGAATTGTTCTAACTGCTCCATCAAAGATAACGTCTTAAAGACTGAAAATGGCGACTAAAAAATTCAAAATGGTGGTTGTAGAATTGTTCTACCTGCTACCTCAAAGATAACGCCTTAAAGACTCAAAATGGCGGGTGGAAGAATCAAAATTGCGGATAGAAGATTCAAAATAGCGTCTTCAGAATTGTTCTAACTGCTACATCAAAGATAACGGTTTGAAAATTGTTTATATTTCATGCTCAGCGTTGGCTACTTGATACCGCGCCGCTGTTATAATCTTAAGTGTTTTAAAATGGCGGCTGTAAAGTTACTCTACCGTCTACATCAAAGATAGCGGCTTAAAGACTCAAAATGGAGGGTGAAAGACTCAAAATGGCGGATAGAAGATTTAAAATAGAGTCTTTAGAATTGTTCTAACTGCTACATCAAAGATAATGGCTTAAAGACTCAAAATGGCGGCTGTAGAATGGTTCCAGCAGCTCGTATGGCTTCTGAATTAAGATGGGGGTTAAAAGCCACTATATTAAAGATGGCGGCTAAAAGACTCAAAATGGCGAGTAGAAGACTCAAAATGGGGGATAGAAGATTAAAAATGTCGGCTTTAGAATTGTTCAAACTGCTACATCAAAGACAGCGGTTTTAAGGCACAAAATGGCGGGTGGAAGACAAAATATAGCGGATAAAGGATTCAGAGATAACGGCTTAAAGACTCAAAATGACGACTAGAAGATTCAAAATGGTGGCTGTAGAACTGTTCTACTTGCTACATCAAAGATAGCGGCTTAAAAACTCAAAATGGCGGGTGGAAGACTCAAAATGGCGGATAGAAGATTCAAAATAGAGTCTTTAGAATTGTTCTAACTGCTACATCAAAGATAATGGCTAAAAGGCTCAAAATGGCGACTAAAAGATTCAAAATGGTGGCTGTGGAATTGTTCTAGCTGCTACATCACAGATAGCGGCTAAAAGACTAAAAATGGCGGCTCAAAGCTTCCAAATGGCGGCTGTAGAATTGTTCTAACTGCTACATCAAAGATAATGGCTAAAAGCCTCAAAATGGCGAGTAGAAGACTCAAAATGGGGGCTGTGGAATTGTTCTAGCTGCTACATCACAGATAGCGGCTAAAAGACTCAAAATGGAGGGTATAAGATCAAAAATGGCGGCTGTAAAGTTGTTCTGCCTTCTACATCAAAGATAGCGGCTTAAAGAGTCAAAATGGCGGGTGGAAGATTCAAAATGGCGGCTGTAAAATTGTTCTACGTCTTAAAGACTGAAAATGGCAACTAAAAGATGGTGGTTGTAGAATTGTTCTACCTGCTACCTCAAAGATAACGCCTTAAAGACTCAAAATGGCAGGTGGAAGAATCAAAATTGCGGATAGAAGTTTCAAAATAGCGTCTTTAGAATTGTTCTAACTGCTACATCAAAGATAACGGTTTGAAAATTGTTTATATTTCATGCCCAGCGTTGGCTACTTGATACCGCGCCGCTGTTATAATCTTAAGTGTTTTCCACAGAGTGTGGATGCATGTTTTGTTTGGTTTTAGGCAATAAATGTCATATGAGTCTTTATGACTTATTTTTGTGTTATGTTTTTATTCTGTTTTGTATATTTCTTGGTGCATCTGATTTTGTGAAGCCATTTCATATGAACACGATATTTAATCCTAAACATGGCGTATAGAAGACTAAAAATGGCGGCTTTAGAATTGTTCTAACTGCTACATCAGATATAGCTGCTTTAAGGCACAAAATGGGGGGTTGAAGACTCAATATGGCGGATAAAAGATTCAAAGATAATGGCTTAAAGACTCAAAATGGCGACTAGAAGATTCAAAATGGTGGCAGTAGAATTGTTCTATTTGCTACATCAAGGATAGCGGCTTAAAGACTTAGAATTGAGGGTACAAGGCTCAAAATGGCGGCGTTAGAATGGTTTCAGCAGATCGTAGGTCTTCTATATAAAAGATGGCGCCTAAAAGCCTCAAAATGGGGAGTAGAAGACTTAAAATGCGGGATGCAGAATGGCTTCAGCAGCTCGTATGGCTTTTTTATTAAATACTTCTGAATTAAGATGGGGGTTAAAAGCCACTATATTAAAGATGGCGGCTAAAAGACTCAAAATGGCGAGTAGAAGACTCAAAATGAGGGATAGAAGATTAAAAATGTCGGCTTTAGAATTGTTCAAACTGCTACATCAAAGACAGCGGTTTTAAGGCACAAAATGGCGGGTGGAAGACTAAATATGGCGGATAAAGGTTTCAAAGATAACGGCTTAAAGACTCAAAATGACGACTAGAAAATTCAAAATGGTGGCTGTAGAACTGTTCTACTTGCTACATCAAAGATAGCGGCTTAAAAACTCAAAATGGCGGGTGGAAGACTCAAAATAGCGGATAGAAGATTAAAAATAGAGTCTTTAGAATTGTTCTAACTGCTACATCAAAGATAATGGCTAAAAGCCTCAAAATGGCGACTAGAAGATTCAAAATGGTGGCTGTGGAATTGTTCTAGCTGCTACATCACAGATAGCGGCTAAAAGACTCAAAATGGCGGCTCAAAGCTTCCAAATGGCGGCTGTAGAATTGTTCTAACTGCTACATCAAAGATAATGGCTAAAAGCCTCAAAATGGCGAGTAGAAGACTCAAAACGGGGCTGTGGAATTGTTCTAGCTGCTACATCACAGATAGCGGCTAAAAGACTCAAAATGGAGGGTATAAGATCAAAAATGGCGGTTGTAAAGTTGTTCTGCCTTCTACATCAAAGATAGCGGCTTAAAGAGTCAAAATGGCGGGTGGAAGATTCAAAATGGCGGCTGTAAAATTGTTCTACTTTCTACATCAAAGATAGCGGCTTCAAGACTCAAAATGGAGGGTGGAAGAATGAAAATGGCGAATAGAAGATTCAAAATAGCGTCTTTAGAATTGTTCTAACTGCTACATCAAAGATACATCAAAGACTGAAAATGGCGACTAAAAAATTCAAAATGGTGGTTGTAGAATTGTTCTACCTGCTACCTTAAAGAAAACACCTTAAAGACTCAAAATGGCGGGTGGAAGAATCAAAATTGCGGATAGAAGATTCAAAATAGAGTCTTTAGAATTGTTCTAACTGCTACATCAAAGATAACGGTTTGAAAATTGTTTATATTTCATGCTCAGCGTTGGCTACTTGATACCGCGCCGCTGTTATAATCTTAAGTGTTTTCCACAGAGTGTGGATGCATGTTTTGTTTGGTTTTAGGCAATAATTGTCATATGAGTCTTTATGACTTATTTTTGTGTTATGTTTTTATTTTGTTTTGTATATTTCTTGGTGCATCTGATTTGGTGAAGCCATTTCAGATAAACACGATATTTAATTCTAAACATGGCGGATAGAAGATTAAAAATGGAGGCTTTAGAATTGTTCTAACTGCTACATCAAAGATAGCGGCTTTAAGGCACAAAATGGCGGGTGGAAGACTCAATATGGCGGATAGAAGATTCAAAGATAACGGCTTGAAGACTCAAAATGGCGACTAGAAGATTCAAAATGGTGGCAGTAGAATTGTTCTACCTGCTACATCAAATAGAGTCTCTATTTAAAATAGAGTCTTTAGAATTGTTCTAACTGCTACATCAAAGATAATGGCTTAAAGACTCAAAATGGCTGCTGTAGAATGGTTCCAGCAGCTCGTATGGCTTCTGAATTAAGATGGGGGTTAAAAGCCACTATATTAAAGATGGCGGCTAAAAGACTCAAATAGCGGGTGGAAGTATTAAAATGGCGGATAGAAGATTAAAAATGGCGGCTTTAAAATTGTTCTAACTGCTACATCAAAGATAGCGGTTTTAAGGCACAAAATGGCGGGTGGAAGACTCAATATGGCGGATAGAAGATTCAAAGATAACGGCTTAAAGACCCAAAATGGCGACTAGAAGATTCAAAATGGTGGCCGTGGTATTGTTCTACCTGCTACATCAAAGATAGCGGCTAAAAGACTCAGAATTAAGGGTACAAGGTTTAAAATGGAGGCGTTAGAATGGTTTCAGCAGATCGTATGGCTTCTATATTAAAGCTGGCGTCTAAAAGCCTCAAAATGGCGAGTAGAAGACTCAAAATGCGGGATGTAGAATGGCTTCAGTAGCTCGTATGGCTTTTTTATTAAATACGGCGGCTGAAAGATTTAAAATGGCGGGTAAAAGACTAAAATGGCGGGTAGAAGATTCAAAATGGGGGCTGTAGAATTGTTCTAGCTGCTACATCACAGACAGCGTTTAAAAGACTCAAAATGGAGGGTATAAGATTCAAAATGGCGGCTGTAAAGTTGTTATACCTTCTACATCAAAGATAGCGCCTTAAAGACTCAAAATGGCGGGTGGAAGACTCAAAATGGCGGATAGAAGATTTAAAATAGAGTCTTTAGAATTGTTCTAACTGCTACATCAAAGATAACGGTTTGAAAATTATATTATATTTATGCTCAGCGTTGGCTACTTGATACCGCGCCGCTGTTATAATCTTAAGTGTTTTCCACAGAGTGTGGATGCATGTTTTGTTTGGTTTTAGGCAATAATTGTCATATGAGTCTTTATGACTTATTTTTGTGTTATGTTTTTATTTTGATTTGTATATTTCTTGGGGCATCTGATTTGGTGAAGCCATTTCAGATAAACACGATATTTAATTCTAAACATGGAACATTTAAAATTGTTCTAACTGCTACATCAAAGATAGCGGTTTTAAGGCACAAAATTGGGGGTGGAAGACTCAATATGGAGGATAGAAGATTGAAAGATAACGGTTTAAAGACCCAAAATGGCGACTAGAAGATTCAAAATGGTGGCCGTAGAATTGTTCTACCTGCTACATCAAAGATAGCGGCTAAAAGACTCAGAATTAAGGGTACAAGGCTCAAAATGGCGGCGTTAGAATGATTTCAGCAGATCGTATGGCTTCTATATTAAAGATGGCACCTAAAAGCCTCAAAATGGCGAGTAGAAGACTTAAAATGCGGGATGCAGAATGGCTTCAGTAGCTCGTATGGCTTTTTTATTAAATACGGCGTCTGAAAGATTTAAAATGGCGGGTAAAAGACTAAAATGGCGGGTAGAAGATTCAAAATGGGGGCTGTAGAATTGTTCTAGCTGCTACATCACAGATAGCGTTTAAAAGACTCAAAATGGAGGGTATAAGATTCAAAATGGCGGCTGTAAAGTTGTTATACCTTCTACATCAAAGATAGCGCCTTAAAGACTCAAAATGGCGGGTGAAAGACTCAAAATGGCGGATAGAAGATTTAAAATAGAGTCTTTAGAATTGTTCTAACTGCTACATCAAAGATAACGGTTTGAAAATTATATTATATTTATTCTCAGCGTTGGCTACTTGATACCGCGCCGCTGTTATAATCTTAAGTGTTTTCCACAGAGTGTGGATGCATGTTTTGTTTGGTTTTAGGCAATAATTGTCATATGAGTCTTTATGACTTATTTTTGTGTTATGTTTTTATTTTGTTTTGTATATTTCTTGGGGCATCTGATTTGGTGAAGCCATTTCAGATAAACACGATATTTAATTCTAAACATGGAACATTTAAAATTGTTCTAACTGCTACATCAAAGATATCGGTTTTAAGGCACAAAATGGCGGGTGGAAGACTCAATATGGAGGATAGAAGATTGAAAGATAACGGTTTAAAGACCCAAAATGGCGACTAGAAGATTCAAAATGGTGGCCGTAGAATTGTTCTACCTGCTACATCAAAGATAGCGGCTAAAAGACTCAGAATTAAGGGTACAAGGTTTAAAATGGAGGCGTTAGAATGGTTTCAGCAGATCGTATGGCTTCTATATTAAAGCTGTCGGCTAAAAGCTTCAAAATGGCGAGTAGAAGACTCAAAATGCGGGATGTAGAATGGCTTCAGCAGCTCGTATGGTTTTTTTTATTAAATAAGGCGGCTGAAAGATTTAAAATGGCGGGTAGAAGACTAAAATGGCGTGTAGAAGATTCAAATGGGGGCTGTAGAATTGTTTTAGCTGCTACATCACAGATAGCGTCTAAAAGACTCAAAATGGAGGGTATAAGATTCAAAGTTACTCTACCTTCTACATCAAAGATAGCGGCTTAAAGACTCAAAATGGCGGGTGGAAGTCTCAAAATGGCGGATAGAAGATTTAAAATAGAGTATTTAGAATTGTTCTAACTGCTACATCAAAGATAATGGCTAAAAGCCTCAAAATGGCGAGTAGAAGACCCAAAATGGGGGCTGTGGAATTGTTCTAGCTGCTACATCACAGATAGCGGCTAAAAGACTCAAAATGGAGGGTATAAGATCAAAATGGCGGCTGTAAAGTTGTTCTGCCTTCTACATCAAAGATAGAGGCTTTAAGAGTCAAAATGACTAGTGGAAGATTCAAAATGGCGGCTGTAAAATTGTTCTAACTTCTACATCAAAGATAGCGGCTTCAAGACTCAAAATGGCGCGTGGAAGAATTAAAATGGCGGATAGAAGATTCAAAATAGCGTCTTTAGAATTGTTCTAACTGCTACATCAAAGATAACGTCTTAAAGACTGAAAATGGCGACTAAAAGATTCAAAATGGTGGTTGTAGAATTGTTCTACATTTGTTATCTTTGCTACCTCAAAGATAACCCCTTAAAGACTCAAAATGGCGGGTGGAAGAATCAAAATTGCGGATAGAAGATTCAAAATAGCGTCTTTAGAATTGTTCTAACTGCTACATCAAAGATAACGGTTTGAAAATTGTTTATATTTCATGCTCAGCGTTGGCTACTTGATACCGCGCCGCTGCTATAATCTTAAGTGTTTTCCACAGAGTGTGGATGCATGTTTTGTTTGGTTTTAGGCAATATTATTTTTGTATTATGTTTTTATTCTGTTTTGTATATTTCTTGGTGCATCTGATTTTGTGAAGCCATTTCATATGAACACGATATTTAATCCTAAACATGGCGGATAGAAGACTAGAAATGGCGGCTTTAGAATTGTTCTAACTGCTACATCAGAGATAGCGGCTTTAAGGCACAAAATGGCGGGTAGAAGACTCAATATGGCGGATAGAAGATTCAAAGATAACGGCTTAAAGACTCAAAATGGCGACTAGAAGATTCAAAATGGTGGCCGTAGAATGGTTCTACCTGCTACATCAACGATAGCGGCTTAAAGACTTAGAATTGAGGGTACAAGGCTCAAAATGGCGGCGTTAGAATGGTTTCAGCAGATCGTATGGCTTCTATATTAAAGATGGTGCCTAAAAGCCTCAAAATGGCTAGTAGAAGACTTAAAATGCGGGATACAGAATGGCTTCAGCAGCTCGTATGGCTTTTTTATTAAATACGGCGGCTGAAAGATTTAAAATGGCGGGTTAAAGACTAAAATGGCGCGTAGAGGATTCAAAATGGGGGCTGTAGAATTGTTCTAGCTGCTACATCACAGATAGCGGCTAAAAGACTCAAAATGGAGGGTAAAAGATCAAAAATGGCGGCTGTAAAGTTGTTCTGCCTTCTACATCAAAGATAGCGGCTTAAAGAGTCAAAATGGCGGGTGGAAGATTCAAAATGGCGGCTGTAAAATTGTTCTACTTTCTACATCAAAGATAGCGGATTCAAGACTCAAAATGGCGGGTGGAAGAATGAAAATGGCGGATAGAAGATTCAAAATAGCGTCTTTAGAATTGTTCTAACTGCTCCATCAAAGATAACGTCTTAAAGACTGAAAATGGCGACTAAAAAATTCAAAATGGTGGTTGTAGAATTGTTCTACCTGCTACCTCAAAGATAACGCCTTAAAGACTCAAAATGGCAGGTGGAAGAATCAAAATTGCGGATAGAAGATTCAAAATAGCGTCTTTAGAATTGTTATAACTGCTACATCAAAGATAATGGCTAAAAGCCTCAAAATGGCGACTAGAAGATTCAAAATGGTGGCTGTGGAATTGTTCTAGCTGCTACAACACAGATAGCGGCTAAAAGACTCAAAATGGCGGCTCAAAGCTTCCAAATGGCGGCTGTAGAATTGTTCTAACTGCTACATCACAGATAGCGGCTAAAAGACTCAAAATGGAGGGTATAAGATCAAAAATGGCGGCTGTAAAGTTGTTCTGCCTTCTACATCAAAGATAGCGGCTTAAAGAGTCAAAATGGCGGGTGGAAGATTCAAAATGGCGGCTGTAAAATTGTTCTACTTTCTACATCAAAGATAGCGGCTTCAAGACTCAAAATGGCGCGTGGAAGAATGAAAATGGCGGATAGAAGATTCAAAATAGCGTCTTTAGAATTGTTCAAACTGCTACATCAAAGACAGCGGTTTTAAGGCACAAAATGGCGGGTGGAAGACTAAATATGGCGGATAGAAGATTCAAAATAGCGTCTTTAGAATTGTTCTAACTGCTACGTTATCTACGTCAATACAATACAATGCGGCAATACAATTGCTTCAACCTTAATAAGTTCTATTTCAGAATCACGTGTCTTCATTTCAATTTTTACCTTATACTTCGAGGTTCTAGGTTTTGTTGAAGATACACCACTTATTTCCGTTTGTTTCTTGATCTTGGGTAACTTTAACATTCAGATAAAATAGTGCTCTGAGAACCACTATCAATCAAGTCTCCTAATGTTTCATATTCTCCATTTATTTTTTTAACTTGTATTAGTGCTGTGGCCAACAATTATTGTCGTGCCGTTACACAAATATTTACCTTCGCCTGTTTTTCATTTGTGCATCTCTTGTTGCTTGAATGCTTCAAGCAACGTGTACACAGTTGCACTTTTTTTTTGGCTATTTCCACCCTTTCTTTAGGTGTTAGCGCTTTAAATTTATAGCACAGAAGTGCGCTATGCCAAAGATTTTTGCAGATCTGACAACCATCTTTGAATCCCGCAACCAACGTTTTATGTAACGGTTTTTTCTCTTCCTTTCTCATGGCACTTACCGAGCAATATCTTAGCTCCAAGTATTCCATGAAATCAGATAGCTTTTAAATTTCCCTTGTTTTTCTAATTTGACTCTGATACAATTATAGAGCCTCTCTATCGAATTTTCGAAGTATTTATTGAGCGGATAAATTTACTTTTATTTTAATTAAGTGTATTGTCAATCACTCCTTTTACACTTTTTGCGCATTCATTATTGATCATTGGTAAATCAACGATCCGAATTAATTGTTCGAAAAATACCCTCCGATTGTTTTCATACCGCTTGGTTAAGAGTTCCCAAGCGGCACTATAATTGTCAGCTGAACCTGACAGTAAATGAGCCACCATGCTCCTCGCTTCTGCCTTTAATGCGGATTTTAAATAATTGAATTTAAGAGTAAGACTTAAATCCTCTCTATTCTCAATTAATTCTGAAAATAACTCTACAAACAGATCCCATTCTCTTGGTTCTCCAGAGAATGTGGGTACCTGAATCTTTGGTAACACCGGTAGTTCGCCTCTCACGGTAACATTCTCCACTTTTAAATTTTTCTGATCGCTCATTTTCATTTCTAGCATTGACAATAAATTTTTGACATCAAATTGTAAATCATGCATAATATTCTTAATTTTTGCATCACTTGTTAATACTTGACATGCCTGTACCTTCTCCCAAAAATAATTTATTTTATTAATGTATATTATCCATGTCCCATTGCCTGTTGATTTCAACTCTAATACCTCCAAATATTTCTGGAACTGTCGAACTCTATCCATAAATATCTCCTGGTTAACCTTAGCTTTTTCATTACTGGAGGTCGCATTCCCGCGCGATTCTCCTATGCTATCATCTACTATCTCTGACATGTTTGCGTCTGCTTCAACGCACACCGACTTACTAGGGCCTGGTTTTTCTGACTCTCCTGTGGCTATAATTTTGGCACGATCTTCAACACTTCTTTGTGTATTTTATCTCTGAAATACTGATGATCGATCCCCTGCTGTAGCAATTTGTTATGGTTCGGTATCCACCTATTCCTTATCTATTTTACCTCGATCACCTTGCTAGTTAAGTTTCTAGTTTCTAAGGCTTCTAACTGCTTTAATCTTGTATGCAATTCTAACTGCATCCCTAACAATTTGTCAGCCTTATTAGAAAGCATTTTTATCTTATAGGATATCGATATAATTATATAATGAAATTAATAAAATATGTAAATATGCAAATACTTTTAACTATTTTAATTAATTTCTTATCTGATGATCCTGTTCGCTGCTGCTTGTCCGCCAATGTTTAAATGTCGTCGTTTTTTTTTTAACTGTGTCGTCGCTCAGCTGCTGTTGTCCAGGGCCTATGGGCTCAGGCGGTACCGGTGCCGGTCATCGCACCAGACTTCCTTCTATTGGCAATGTATGTTCTTCAGCGGCCTCTCCTCTGCAACTATATTGTTGCTCTGCTGCTGTTGGTAGTTGCCGACTTGCAACTACATAAAGTGTATATAGACACTAGTTCACTTTTTTTTTTTGTTATTAGGTCTTCAAATATGCCACACTCCAACTTTATATTTTATATTGCTTTTTTCTTTCACTTTATATATATCTGGGCTTCGAATTAGCCACACACAACTTTTTATCGTCCGTTTTTTTTTTACCGCCGTCGAAATTATTGCAGCTGCTCGACTAGTCAAACAGCCTTTATATACTTGGTCGCAAGCACTTTTTATTTGTTAAGCAATATTTTGCTTTTATATTATACTCTGTCTATTACCACTGGTGGGGGAAAACAAGAGTTTTTTATTTTGCTACCTTTATTTGATCTTAACATAAGAATTCAGACTTTAAGGAGCTGATTCTCTTAGTCTCTTACCACTGGTGGGGGAAAACTACAGAGTTCCTTTTTATCGAAGGACCAAAATGAATAGGTATTCCGGGAGAAGAAAAATAACCCAATCTTCATTCTTGATTTTATTAAAAGAAATGTTATGTATATAAATGAATTGTTAGACTCTAGGCAACAATTGTTCTTAAAAATACTTATTCTAATGACCCACGTTTTCGGGTTTGAAAATTGTTTATATTTCATGCTCAGCGTTGGCTACTTGATACCGCGCCGATGTTATAATCTTAAGTGTTTTCCACAGAGTGTGGATGCATGTTTTGTTTGGTTTTAGGCAATAATTGTCATTAGAGTCTTTATGACTTATTTTTGTGTTATGTTTTTATTTGTTTTGTATATTTCTTGATGCATCTGATTTGGTGAAGCCATTTCAGATGAACACGATATTTAATCTTAAACATGGCGGATAGAAGACTAAAAATGGCGGCTTTAGAATTGTTCTAACTGCTACATCAAAGTAGCGGCTTTAAGGCACAAAATGGCGGGTGGAAGACTCAATATGGCGGATAGAAGATTCAAATATAACGGCTTAAAGACTCAAAATGGCGGGTGGAAGAATCTAACTGCTACATCATTAAAAATGGCGGCTTAAATCCTTAAAATGGCAAGTAAAAGACTCAAAATGGGCGCTGTAGAATTGTTCTAGCTGCTACATCACAGATAGCTGCTAAAAGACTCAAAATGGATGGTATAAGATTCAAAATGGAGACCTTTCATTAATTGCTTCAACCTTAATAAGTTCTATTTCAGAATCACGTGTCTTCATTTCAATTTTTACCTTATACTTCGAGGTTCTAGGTTTTGTTGAAGATACGCCAATTATTTCCGTTTGTTTCTTGATCTTGGGTAACTTTAACATTCAGATAAAATAGTGCTCTGAGAACCACTATCAATCAAGTCTCCTAATGTTTCATATTCTCCATTTATTTTTTTAACTTGTATTAGTGCTGTGGCGAACAATTATTGTCGTGCCGTTACACAAATATTTACCTTCGCCTGTTTTTCATTTGTGCATCTCTTGTTGCTTGAATGCTTCAAGCAACGTGTACACAGTTGCACTTTTTTTTTTGGCTATTTCCACCCTTTCTTTAGGTGTTAGCGCTTTAAATTTATAGCACAGAAGTGCGCTATGCCAAAGATTTTTGCAGATCTGACAACCATCTTTGAATCCCGCAACCAACGTTTTATGTAACGGTTTTTTCTCTTCCTTTCTCATGGCACTTACCGAGCAATATCTTAGCTCCAAGTATTCCATGAAATCAGATAGCTTTTAAATTTCCCTTGTTTTTCTAATTTGACTCTGATACAATTATAGAGCCTCTCTATCAAATTTTCGAAGTATTTATTGAGCGGATAAATTTACTTTTATTTTAATTAAGTGTATTGTCAATCACTCCTTTTACACTTTTTGCGCATTCATTATTGATCATTGGTAAATCAACGATCCGAATTAATTGTTCGAAAAATACCCTCCGATTGTTTTCATACCGCTTGGTTAAGAGTTCCCAAGCGGCACTATAATTGTCAGCTGAACCTGACAGTAAATGAGCCACCATGCTCCTCGCTTCTGCCTTTAATGCGGATTTTAAATAATTGAATTTAAGAGTAAGACTTAAATCCTCTCTATTCTCAATTAATTCTGAAAATAACTCTACAAACAGATCCCATTCTCTTGGTTCTCCAGAGAATGTGGGTACCTGAATCTTTGGTAACACCGGTAGTTCGCCTCTCACGGTAACATTCTCCACTTTTAAATTTTTCTGATCGCTCATTTTCATTTCTAGCATTGACAATAAATTTTTGACATCAAATTGTAAATCATGCATAATATTCTTAATTTTTGCATCACTTGTTAATACTTGACATGCCTGTACCTTCTCCCAAAAATAATTTATTTTATTAATGTATATTATCCATGTCCCATTGCCTGTTGATTTCAACTCTAATACCTCCAAATATTTCTGGAACTGTCGAACTCTATCCATAAATATCTCCTGGTTAACCTTAGCTTTTTCATTACTGGAGGTCGCATTCCCGCGCGATTCTCCTATGCTATCATCTACTATCTCTGACATGTTTGCGTCTGCTTCAACGCACACCGACTTACTAGGGCCTGGTTTTTCTGACTCTCCTGTGGCTATAATTTTGGCACGATCTTCAACACTTCTTTGTGTATTTTATCTCTGAAATACTGATGATCGATCCCCTGCTGTAGCAATTTGTTATGGTTCGGTATCCACCTATTCCTTATCTCTTTTACCTCGATCACCTTGCTAGTTAAGTTTCTAGTTTCTAAGGCTTCTAACTGCTTTAATCTTGTATGCAATTCTAACTGCATCCCTAACAATTTGTCAGCCTTATTAGAAAGCATTTTTATCTTATAGGATATCGATATAATTATATAATGAAATTAATAAAATATGTAAATATGCAAATACTTTTAACTATTTTAATTAATTTCTTATCTGATGATCCTGTTCGCTGCTGCTTGTCCGCCAATGGTTAAATGTCGTCGTTTTTTTTTTAACTGTGTCGTCGCTCAGCTGCTGTTGTCCAGGGCCTATGGGCTCAGGCGGTACCGGTGCCGGTCATCGCACCAGACTTCCTTCTATTGGCAATGTATGTTCTTCAGCGGCCTCTCCTCTGCAACTATATTGTTGCTCTGCTGCTGTTGGTAGTTGCCGACTTGCAACTACATAAAGTGTATATAGACACTAGTTCACTTTTTTTTTTTGTTATTAGGTCTTCAAATATGCCACACTCCAACTTTATATTTTTATATTGCTTTTTTCTTTCACTTTATATATATCTGGGCTTCGAATTAGCCACACACAACTTTTTATCGTCCGTTTTTTTTTTACCGCCGTCGAAATTATTGCAGCTGCTCGACTAGTCAAACAGCCTTTATATACTTGGTCGCAAGCACTTTTTATTTGTTAAGCAATATTTTGCTTTTATATTATACTCTGTCTATTACCACTGGTGGGGGAAAACAAGAGTTTTTTATTTTGCTACCTTTATTTGATCTTAACATAAGAATTCAGACTTTAAGGAGCTGATTCTCTTAGTCTCTTACCACTGGTGGGGGAAAACTACAGAGTTCCTTTTTATCGAAGGACCAAAATGAATAGGTATTCCGGGAGAAGAAAAATAACCCAATCTTCATTCTTGATTTTATTAAAAGAAATGTTGTGTATATAAATGAATTGTTAGACTCTAGGCAACAATTGTTCTTAAAAATACTTATTCTAATGACCCACGTTTTCGGGTTTGAAAATTGTTTATATTTCATGCTCAGCGTTGGCTACTTGATACCGCGCCGATGTTATAATCTTAATTGTTTTCCACAGAGTGTGGATGCATGTTTTGTTTGGTTTTAGGCAATAATTGTCATTAGAGTCTTTATGACTTATTTTTGTGTTATGTTTTTATTTGTTTTGTATATTTCTTGATGCATCTGATTTGGTGAAGCCATTTCAGATGAACACGATATTTAATCTTAAACATGGCGGATAGAAGACTAAAAATGGCGGCTTTAGAATTGTTCTAACTGCTACATCAAAGTAGCGGCTTTAAGGCACAAAATGGCGGGTGGAAGACTCAATATGGCGGATAGAAGATTCAAATATAACGGCTTAAAGACTCAAAATGGCGGGTGGAAGAATCTAACTGCTACATCATTAAAAATGGCGGCTTAAATCCTTAAAATGACGAGTAAAAGACTTAAAATAGGCGCTGTAGAATATTTCTAGCTGATACATCACAGATAGCGGCTAAAAGACTCAAAATGGAGGGTATAAGATCAAAAATGGCGGCTGTAAAGTTGTTCTGCCTTCTACATCAAAGATAGCGGCTTAAAGAGTCAAAATGGCGGGTGGAAGATTCAAAATGGCGGCTGTAAAATTGTTCTACGTCTTAAAGACTGAAAATGGCAACTAAAAGATGGTGGTTGTAGAATTGTTCTACCTGCTACCTCAAAGATAACGCCTTAAAGACTCAAAATGGCAGGTGGAAGAATCAAAATTGCGGATAGAAGATTCAAAAAAGCGTCTTTAGAATTGTTCTAACTGCTACATCAAAGATAACGGTTTGAAAATTGTTTATATTTCATGCTCAGCGTTGGCTACTTGATACCGCGCCGATGTTATAATCTTAAGTGTTTTCCACAGAGTGTGGATGCATGTTTTGTTTGGTTTTAGGCAATAATTGTCATTAGAGTCTTTATGACTTATTTTTGTGTTATGTTTTTATTTGTTTTGTATATTTCTTGATGCATCTGATTTGGTGAAGCCATTTCAGATGAACACGATATTTAATCTTAAACATGGCGGATAGAAGACTAAAAATGGCGGCTTTAGAATTGTTCTAACTGCTACATCAAAGTAGCGGCTTTAAGGCACAAAATGGCGGGTGGAAGACTCAATATGGCGGATAGAAGATTCAAATATAACGGCTTAAAGACTCAAAATGGCGGGTGGAAGAATCTAACTGCTACATCATTAAAAATGGCGGCTTAAATCCTTAAAATGGCAAGTAAAAGACTCAAAATGGGCGCTGTAGAATTGTTCTAGCTGCTACATCACAGATAGCTGCTAAAAGACTCAAAATGGATGGTATAAGATTCAAAATGGAGACCTTTCATTAATTGCTTCAACCTTAATAAGTTCTATTTCAGAATCACGTGTCTTCATTTCAATTTTTACCTTATACTTCGAGGTTCTAGGTTTTGTTGAAGATACGCCACTTATTTCCGTTTGTTTGTTGATCTTGGGTAACTTTAACATTCAGATAAAATAGTGCTCTGAGAACCACTATCAATCAAGTCTCCTAATGTTTCATATTCTCCATTTATTTTTTTAACTTGTATTAGTGCTGTGGCGAACAATTATTGTCGTGCCGTTACACAAATATTTACCTTCGCCTGTTTTTCATTTGTGCATCTCTTGTTGCTTGAATGCTTCAAGCAACGTGTACACAGTTGCACTTTTTTTTTGGCTATTTCCACCCTTTCTTTAGGTGTTAGCGCTTTAAATTTATAGCACAGAAGTGCGCTATGCCAAAGATTTTTGCAGATCTGACAACCATCTTTGAATCCCGCAACCAACGTTTTATGTAACGGTTTTTTCTCTTCCTTTCTCATGGCACTTACCGAGCAATATCTTAGCTCCAAGTATTCCATGAAATCAGATAGCTTTTAAATTTCCCTTGTTTTTCTAATTTGACTCTGATACAATTATAGAGCCTCTCTATCAAATTTTCGAAGTATTTATTGAGCGGATAAATTTACTTTTATTTTAATTAAGTGTATTGTCAATCACTCCTTTTACACTTTTGCGCATTCATTATTGATCATTGGTAAATCAACGATCCGAATTAATTGTTCGAAAAATACCCTCCGATTGTTTTCATACCGCTTGGTTAAGAGTTCCCAAGCGGCACTATAATTGTCAGCTGAACCTGACAGTAAATGAGCCACCATGCTCCTCGCTTCTGCCTTTAATGCGGATTTTAAATAATTGAATTTAAGAGTAAGACTTAAATCCTCTCTATTCTCAATTAATTCTGAAAATAACTCTACAAACAGATCTTATTCTCTTGGTTCTCCAGAGAATGTGGGTACCTGAATCTTTGGTAACACCGGTAGTTCGCCTCTCACGGTAACATTCTCCACTTTTAAATTTTTCTGATCGCTCATTTTCATTTCTAGCATTGACAATAAATTTTTGACATCAAATTGTAAATCATGCATAATATTCTTAATTTTTGCATCACTTGTTAATACTTGACATGCCTGTACCTTCTCCCAAAAATAATTTATTTTATTAATGTATATTATCCATGTCCCATTGCCTGTTGATTTCAACTCTAATACCTCCAAATATTTCTGGAACTGTCGAACTCTATCCATAAATATCTCCTGGTTAACCTTAGCTTTTTCATTACTGGAGGTCGCATTCCCGCGCGATTCTCCTATGCTATCATCTACTATCTCTGACATGTTTGCGTCTGCTTCAACGCACACCGACTTACTAGGGCCTGGTTTTTCTGACTCTCCTGTGGCTATAATTTTGGCACGATCTTCAACACTTCTTTGTGTATTTTATCTCTGAAATACTGATGATCGATCCCCTGCTGTAGCAATTTGTTATGGTTCGGTATCCACCGATTCCTTATCTCTTTTACCTCGATCACCTTGCTAGTTAAGTTTCTAGTTTCTAAGGCTTCTAACTGCTTTAATCTTGTATGAAAGTGTATATAGACACTAGTTCACTTTTTTTTTTTGTTATTAGGTCTTCAAATATGCCACACTCCAACTTTATATTTTTATATTGCTTTTTTCTTTCACTTTATATATATCTGGGCTTCGAATTAGCCACACACAACTTTTTATCGTCCGTTTTTTTTTTACCGCCGTCGAAATTATTGCACCTGCTCGACTAGTCAAACAGCCTTTATATACTTGGTCGCAAGCACTTTTTATTTGTTAAGCAATATTTTGCTTAATTCCATGAAATCAGATAGCTTTTGAATTTCCCTTGTTTTTAATTTGACTCTGATACAATTATAGAGCATCTCTATCAAATTTTTGAATCTTTGAATTTGAATTTGAATCTTTGGTAACACCGGTAGTTCGCCTCTCACGGTAACATTCTCAACTTTTAAATTTTTCTGATCGCTCATTTTCATTTCTAGCATTGACAATAAATTTTTGACATCAAATTGTAAATCATGCATAATATTCTTAATTTTTGCATCACTTGTTAATACTTGACATGCCTGTACCTTCTCCCAAAAATAATTTATTTTATTAATGTATATTATCCATGTCCCATTGCCTGTTGATTTCAACTCTAATACCTCCAAATATTTCTGGAACTGTCGAACTCTATCCATAAATATCTCCTGGTTAACCTTAGCTTTTTCATTACTGGAGGTCGCATTCCCGCGCGATTCTCCTATGCTATCATCTACTATCTCTGACATGTTTGCGTCTGCTTCAACGCACACCGACTTACTAGGGCCTGGTTTTTCTGACTCTCCTGTGGCTATAATTTTGGCACGATCTTCAACACTTCTTTGTGTATTTTATCTCTGAAATACTGATGATCGATCCCCTGCTGTAGCAATTTGTTATGGTTCGGTATCCACCGATTCCTTATCTCTTTTACCTCGATCACCTTGCTAGTTAAGTTTCTAGTTTCTAAGGCTTCTAACTGCTTTAATCTTGTATGCAACTCTAACTGCATCCCTAACAATTTGTCAGCCTTATTAGAAAGCATTTTTATCTTATAGGATATCGATATAATTATATAATGAAATTAATAAAATATGTAAATATGCAAATACTTTTAACTATTTTAATTAATTTCTTATCTGATGATCCTGTTCGCTGCTGCTTGTCCGCCAATGGTTAAATGTCGTCGTTTTTTTTTTTAACTGTGTCGTCGCTCAGCTGCTGTTGTCCAGGGCCTATGGGCTCAGGCGGTACCGGTGCCGGTCATCGCACCAGACTTCCTTCTATTGGCAATGTATGTTCTTCAGCGGCCTCTCCTCTGCAACTATCTTGTTGCTCTGCTGCTGTTGGTAGTTGCCGACTTGCAACTACATAAAGTGTATATAGACACTAGTTCACTTTTTTTTTTGTTATTAGGTCTTCAAATATGCCACACTCCAACTTTATATTTTTATATTGCTTTTTTCTTTCACTTTATATATATCTGGGCTTCGAATTAGCCACACACAACTTTTTATCGTCCGTTTTTTTTTACCGCCGTCGAAATTATTGCAGCTGCTCGACTAGTCAAACAGCCTTTATATACTTGGTCGCAAGCACTTTTTATTTGTTAAGCAATATTTTGCTTTTATATTATACTCTGTCTATTACCACTGGTGGGGGAAAACAAGAGTTTTTTATTTTGCTACCTTTATTTGATCTTAACATAAGAATTCAGACTTTAAGGAGCTGATTCTCTTAGTCTCTTACCACTGGTGGGGGAAAACTACAGAGTTCCTTTTTATCGAAGGACCAAAATGAATAGGTATTCCGGGAGAAGAAAAATAACCCAATCTTCATTCTTGATTTTATTAAAAGAAATGTTGTGTATATAAATGAATTGTTAGACTCTAGGCAACAATTGTTCTTAAAAATACTTATTCTAATGACCCACGTTTTCGGGTTTGAAAATTGTTTATATTTCATGCTCAGCGTTGGCTACTTGATACCGCGCCGATGTTATAATCTTAAGTGTTTTCCACAGAGTGTGGATGCATGTTTTGTTTGGTTTTAGGCAATAATTGTCATTAGAGTCTTTATGACTTATTTTTGTGTTATGTTTTTATTTGTTTTGTATATTTCTTGATGCATCTGATTTGGTGAAGCCATTTCAGATGAACACGATATTTAATCTTAAACATGGCGGATAGAAGACTAAAAATGGCGGCTTTAGAATTGTTCTAACTGCTACATCAAAGTAGCGGCTTTAAGGCACAAAATGGCGGGTGGAAGACTCAATATGGCTGATAGAAGATTCAAATATAACGGCTTAAAGACTCAAAATGGCGGGTGGAAGAATCTAACTGCTACATCATTAAAAATGGCGGCTTAAATCCTTAAAATGGCGAGTAAAAGACTCAAAATGGGCGCTGTAGAATATTTCTAGCTGCTACATCACAGATAGCTGCTAAAAGACTCAAAATGGATGGTATAAGATTCAAATGGAGACCTTTCATTAATTGCTTCAACCTTAATAAGTTCTATTTCAGAATCACCTGTCTTCATTTCAATTTTTACCTTATACTTTGAGGTTCTAGGTTTTGTTGAAGATACGCCACTTATTTCCGTTTGTTTCTTAATCTTGGGTAACTTTAACATTCAGATAAAATAGTGCTCTGAGAACCACTATCAATCAAGTCTCCTAATGTTTCATATTCTCCATTTTTTTTTTTAACTTGTATTAGTGCTGTGGCCAACAATTTTTGTCGTTATACATTATACAAATATTTACCTTCGCCTGTTTTTCATTAGTGCATCTCTTGTTGGTTGAATGCTTCAAGCAACGTGTACACAGTTGCACTTTTTTTTTGGCTATTTCCACCCTTTCTTTACGTGTTAGCGCTTTAAACTTATAGCACAGAAGTGCGCTATGCCAAAGATTTTTGCAGATCTGACAACCATCTTTGAATCCCGCAACCGACGTTTTTTGTAACGGTTTTTTCTCTTCCTTTCTCATGGCACTTAGCGAGCAATATCTTAGCTCCAAGTATTCCATGAAATCAGATAGCTTTTGAATTTCCCTTGTTTTTAATTTGACTCTGATACAATTATAGAGCCTCTCTATCAAATTTTTGAATCTTTGAATTTGAATTTGAATCTTTGGTAACACCGGTAGTTCGCCTCTCACGGTAACATTCTCAACTTTTAAATTTTTCTGATCGCTCATTTTCATTTCTAGCATTGACAATAAATTTTTGACATCAAATTGTAAATCATGCATAATATTCTTAATTTTTGCATCACTTGTTAATACTTGACATGCCTGTACCTTCTCCCAAAAATAATTTATTTTATTAATGTATATTATCCATGTCCCATTGCCTGTTGATTTCAACTCTAATATCTCCAAATATTTCTGGAACTGTCGAACTCTATCCATAAATATCTCCTGGTTAACATTAGCTTTTTCATTACTGGAGGTCGCATTCCCGCGCGATTTTCCTATGCTATCATCTACTATCTCTGACATGTTTGCGTCTGCTTCAACCCACACCGACTTACTAGGGCCTGGTTTTTCTGACTCTCCTGTGGCTATAATTTTGGCACGATCTTCAACACTTCTTTGTGTATTTTATCTCTGAAATACTGATGATCGATCCCCTGCTGTAGCAATTTGTTATGGTTCGGTATCCACCGATTCCTTATCTCTTTTACCTCGATCACCTTGCTAGTTAAGTTTCTAGTTTCTAAGGCTTCTAACTGCTTTAATTTTGTATGCAACTCTAACTGCATCCCTAACAATTTGTCAGCCTTATTAGAAAGCATTTTTATCTTATAGGATATCGATATAATTATATAATGAAATTAATAAAATATGTAAATATGCAAATACTTTTAACTATTTTAATTAATTTCTTATCTGATGATCCTGTTCGCTGCTGCTTGTCCGCCAATGGTTAAATGTCGTCGTTTTTTTTTTAACTGTGTCGTCGCTCAGCTGCTGTTGTCCAGGGCCTATGGGCTCAGGCGGTACCGGTGCCGGTCATCGCACCAGACTTCCTTCTATTGGCAATGTATGTTCTTCAGCGGCCTCTCCTCTGCAACTATCTTGTTGCTCTGCTGCTGTTGGTAGTTGCCGACTTGCAACTACATAAAGTGTATATAGACACTAGTTCACTTTTTTTTTTTGTTATTAGGTCTTCAAATATGCCACACTCCAACTTTATATTTTTATATTGCTTTTTTCTTTCACTTTATATATATCTGGGCTTCGAATTAGCCACACACAACTTTTTATCGTCCGTTTTTTTTTTACCGCCGTCGAAATTATTGCACCTGCTCGACTAGTCAAACAGCCTTTATATACTTGGTCGCAAGCACTTTTTATTTGTTAAGCAATATTTTGCTTTTATATTATACTCTGTCTATTACCACTGGTGGGGGAAAACAAGAGTTTTTTATTTTGCTACCTTTATTTGATCTTAACATAAGAATTCAGACTTTAAGGAGCTGATTCTCTTAGTCTCTTACCACTGGTGGGGGAAAACTACAGAGTTCCTTTTTATCGAAGGACCAAAATGAATAGGTATTCCGGGAGAAGAAAAATAACCCAATCTTCATTCTTGATTTTATTAAAAGAAATGTTGTGTATATAAATGAATTGTTAGACTCTAGGCAACAATTGTTCTTAAAAATACTTATTCTAATGACCCACGTTTTCGGGTTTGAAAATTGTTCATATTTCATGCTCAGCGTTGGCTACTTGATACCGCGCCGATGTTATAATCTTAAGTGTTTTCCACAGAGTGTGGATGCATGTTTTGTTTGGTTTTAGTCAATAATTGTCATTAGAGTCTTTATGACTTATTTTTGTGTTATGTTTTTATTTGTTTTGTATATTTCTTGATGCATCTGATTTGGTGAAGCCATTTCAGATGAACACGATATTTAATCTTAAACATGGCGGATAGAAGACTAAAAATGGCGGCTTTAGAATTGTTCTAACTGCTACATCAAAGTAGCGGCTTTAAGGCACAAAATGGCGGGTGGAAGACTCAATATGGCGGATAGAAGATTCAAATATAACGGCTTAAAGACTCAAAATGGCGGGTGGAAGAATCTAACTGCTACATCATTAAAAATGGCGGCTTAAATCCTTAAAATGGCGAGTAAAAGACTCAAAATGGGCGCTGTAGAATATTTCTAGCTGCTACATCACAGATAGCTGCTAAAAGACTCAAAATGGATGGTATAAGATTCAAAATGGAGACCTTTCATTAATTGCTTCAACCTTAATAAGTTCTATTTCAGAATCACCTGTCTTCATTTCAATTTTTACCTTATACTTCGAGGTTCTAGGTTTTGTTGAAGATACGCCACTTATTTCCGTTTGTTTCTTGATCTTGGGTAACTTTAACATTCAGATAAAATAGTGCTCTGAGAACCACTATCAATCAAGTCTCCTAATGTTTCATATTCTCCATTTTTTTTTTTTAACTTGTATTAGTGCTGTGGCCAACAATTTTTGTCGTGCCATTATACAAATATTTACCTTCGCCTGTTTTTCATTAGTGCATCTCTTGTTGGTTGAATGCTTCAAGCAACGTGTACACAGTTGCACTTTTTTTTTTGGCTATTTCCACCCTTTCTTTACGTGTTAGCGCTTTAAACTTATAGCACAGAAGTGCGCTATGCCAAAGATTTTTGCAGATCTGACAACCATCTTTGAATCCCGCAACCGACGTTTTTTGTAACGGTTTTTTCTCTTCCTTTCTCATGGCACTTAGCGAGCAATATCTTAGCTCCAAGTATTCCATGAAATCAGATAGCTTTTGAATTTCCCTTGTTTTTAATTTGACTCTGATACAATTATAGAGCCTCTCTATCAAATTTTTGAATCTTTGAATTTGAATTTGAATCTTTGGTAACACCGGTAGTTCGCCTCTCACGGTAACATTCTCAACTTTTAAATTTTTCTGATCGCTCATTTCCATTTCTAGCATTGACAATAAATTTTTGACATCAAATTGTAAATCATGCATAATATTCTTAATTTTTGCATCACTTGTTAATACTTGACATGCCTGTACCTTCTCCCAAAAATAATTTATTTTATTAATATATATTATCCATGTCCCATTGCCTGTTGATTTCAACTCTAATACCTCCAAATATTTCTGGAACTGTCGAACTCTATCCATAAATATCTCCTGGTTAACATTAGCTTTTTCATTACTGGAGGTCGCATTCCCGCGCGATTCTCCTATGCTATCATCTACTATCTCTGACATGTTTGCGTCTGCTTCAACGCACACCGACTTACTAGGGCCTGGTTTTTCTGACTCTCCTGTGGCTATAATTTTGGCACGATCTTCAACACTTCTTTGTGTATTTTATCTCTGAAATACTGATGATCGATCCCCTGCTGTAGCAATTTGTTATGGTTCGGTATCCACCGATTCCTTATCTCTTTTACCTCGATCCCTTGCTAGTTAGGTTTCTAGTTTCTAAGGCTTCTAACTGCTTTAATCTTGTATGCAACTCTAACTGCATCCCTAACAATTTGTCAGCCTTATTAGAAAGCATTTTTATCTTATAGGATATCGATATAATTATATAATGAAATTAATAAAATATGTAAATATGCAAATACTTTTTACTATTTTAATTAATTTCTTATCTGATGATCCTGTTCGCTGCTGCTTGTACGCCAATGGTTAAATGTCGTCGTTTTTTTTTTAACTGTGTCGTCGCTCAGCTGCTGTTGTCCAGGGCCTATGGGCTCAGGCGGTACCGGTGCCGGTCATCGCACCAGACTTCCTTCTATTGGCAATGTATGTTCTTCAGCGGCCTCTCCTCTGCAACTATCTTGTTGCTCTGCTGCTGTTGGTAGTTGCCGACTTGCAACTACATAAAGTGTATATAGACACTAGTTCACTTTTTTTTTTTGTTATTAGGTCTTCAAATATGCCACACTCCAACTTTATATTTTTATATTGCTTTTTTCTTTCACTTTATATATATCTGGGCTTCGAATTAGCCACACACAACTTTTTATCGTCCGTTTTTTTTTTACCGCCGTCGAAATTATTGCAGCTGCTCGACTAGTCAAACAGCCTTTATATACTTGGTCGCAAGCACTTTTTATTTGTTAAGCAATATTTTGCTTTTATATTATACTCTGTCTATTACCACTGGTGGGGGAAAACAAGAGTTTTTTATTTTGCTACCTTTATTTGATCTTAACATAAGAATTCAGACTTTAAGGAGATGATTCTCTTAGTCTCTTACCACTGGTGGGGGAAAACTACAGAGTTCCTTTTTATCGAAGGACCAAAATGAATAGGTATTCCGGGAGAAGAAAAAAAACCCAATCTTCATTCTTGATTTTATTAAAAGAAATGTTGTGTATATAAATGAATTGTTAGACTCTAGGCAACAATTGTTCTTAAAAATACTTATTCTAATGACCCACGTTTTCGGGTTTGAAAATTGTTTATATTTCATGCTCAGCGTTGGCTACTTGATACCGAGCCGATGTTATAATCTTAAGTGTTTTCCACAGAGTGTGGATGCATGTTTTGTTTGGTTTTAGGCAATAATTGTCATTAGAGTCTTTATGACTTATTTTTGTGTTATGTTTTTATTTGTTTTGTATATTTCTTGATGCATCTGATTTGGTGAAGCCATTTCAGATGAACACGATATTTAATCTTAAACATGGCGGATAGAAGACTAAAAATGGCGGCTTTAGAATTGTTCTAACTGCTACATCAAAGATAGCGGCTTTAAGGCACAAAATGGCGGGTGGAAGACTCAATATGGCGGATAGAAGATTCAAATATAACGGCTTAAAGACTCAAAATGGCGGGTGGAAGAATCTAACTGCTACATCATTAAAAATGGCGGCTTAAATCCTTAAAATGGCGGGTAAAAGACTCAAAATAGGCGCTGTAGAATTGTTCTAGCTGCTACATCACAGATAGCTGATAAAAGACTCATAATGGATGGTATAAGATTCAAAATGGAGACCTTTCATTAATTGCTTCAACCTTAATAAGTTCTATTTCAGAATCACCTGTCTTCATTTCAATTTTTACCTTATACTTCGAGGTTCTAGGTTTTTTTTGAAGATACGCCACTTATTTCCGTTTGTTTCTTGATCTTGGGTAACTTTAACATTCAGATAAAATAGTGCTCTGAGAACCACTATCAATCAAGTCTCCTAATGTTTCATATTCTCCATTTTTTTTTTTAACTTGTATTAGTGCTGTGGCCAACAATTTTTGTCGTGCCATTACACAAATATTTACCTTCGCCTGTTTTTCATTAGTGCATCTCTTGTTGCTTGAATGCTTCAAGCAACGTGTACACAGTTGCACTTTTTTTTTGGCTATTTCCACCCTTTCTTTAGGTGTTAACGCTTTAAACTTATAGCACAGAAGTGCGCTATGCCAAAGATTTTTGCAGATCTGACAACCATCTTTGAATCCCGCAACCGACGTTTTTTGTAAAGGTTTTTTCTCTTCCTTTCTCATGGCACTTAGCGAGCAATATCTTAGCTCCAAGTATTCCATGAAATCAGATAGCTTTTGAATTTCCCTTGTTTTTCTAATTTGACTCTGATACAATTATAGAGCCTCTCTATCAAATTTTCGAAGTATTTATTGAACGGATAAATTTACTTTTATTTTAATTAAGTGTATTGTCAATCACTCCTTTTACACTTTTTGCGCATTCATTATTGATCATTGGTAAATCAACGATCCGAATTTATTGTTCGAAAAATACCCTCCGATTGTTTTCATACCGCTTGGTTAAGAGTTCCCAAGCGGCACTATAATTGTCAGGTGAACCTGACAGTAAATGAGCCACCATGCTCCTCGCTTCTCCCTTTAATGCGGATTTTAAATAATTGAATTTAAGAGTAAGACTTAAATCCTCTCTATTCTCAATTAATTCTGAAAATAACTCTACAAACAGATCCCATTCTCTTGGTTCTCCAGAGAATGTGGTACCTGAATCTTTGGTAACACCGGTAGTTCGCCTCTCACGGTAACATTCTCAACTTTTAAATTTTTCTGATCGCTCATTTTCATTTCTAGCATTGACAATAAATTTTTGACATCAAATTGTAAATCATGCATAATATTCTTAATTTTTGCATCACTTGTTAATACTTAACATGCCTGTACCTTCTCCCAAAAATAATTTATTTTATTAATATATATTATTCATGTCCCATTGCCTGTTGATTTCAACTCTAATACCTCCAAATATTTCTGGAACTGTCGAACTCTATCCATAAATATCTCCTGGTTAACCTTAGCTTTTTCATTACTGGAGGTCTCATTCCCGCGCGATTCTCCTATGCTATCATCTACTATCTCTGACATGTTTGCGTCTCATTTTCATTTCTAGCATTAACAATAAATTTTTGACATCAAATTGTAAATCATGCATAATACTCTTAATTTTTGCATCACTTGTTAATACTTGACATGCCTGTACCTTCTCCCAAAAATAATTTATTTTATTAATATATATTATTCATGTCCCATTGCCTGTTGATTTCAACTCTAATACCTCCAAATATTTCTGGAACTGTCGAACTCTATCCATAAATATCTCCTGGTTAACCTTAGCTTTTTCATTACTGGAGGTCGCATTCCCGCGCGATTCTCCTATGCTATCATCGACTATCTCTGACATGTTTGCGTCTGCTTCAGCGCACACCGGCTTACTAGGGCCTGGTTTTTCTGACTCTCCTGTGGCTATAATTTTGGCACGATCTTCAACACTTCTTTGTGTATTTTATCTCTGAAATACTGATGATCGATCCCCTGCTGTAGCAATTTGTTATGGTTCGGTATCCACCAATTCCTTATCTCTTTTACCTCGATCACCTTGCTAGTTAGGTTTCTAGTTTCTAAGTCTTCTAACTGCTTTAATCTTGTATGCAACTCTAACTGCATCCGTAACAATTTGTCAGCCTTATTAGAAAGCATTTTTATCTTATAGGATATCGATATAATTATATAATGAAATTAATAAAATATGTAAATATGCAAATACTTTTAACTATTTTGATTAATTTCTTATCTGATGATCCTGTTCGCTGCTGCTTGTCCGCCAATGGTTAAAGGTCGTCGTTTTTTTTTTAACTGTGTCGTCGCTCAGCTGTTGTTGTCCAGGGCCTATGGGCTCAGGCGGTACCGTTGCCGGTCATCGCACCAGACTTCCTTCTATTGGCAATGTATGTTCTTCAGCGGCCTCTCCTTTGCAACTATCTTGTTGCTCTGCTGCTGTTGGTAGTTACCGACTTGCAACTACATATAGTGTATATATACACTAGTTCACTTTTTTTTTTTTTTGTTATTAGGTCTTCAAATATGCCACACTTCAACTTTATATTTTTATATTGCTTTTTTCTTTCACTTTATATATATCTGGGCTTCGAATTAGCCACACACAACTTTTTATCGTCCGTTTTTTTTTTTTACCGCCGTCGAAATTATTGCAGTTGCTCGACTAGTCAAACAGCCTTTATATACTCGGTCGCACGCACTTTTTATTTATTAAGCAATATTTTGCTTTTATAATATACTCTGTCTATTACCACTGGTGGGGGAAAACAAGAGTTTTTTTATTTTGCTACCTTTATTTGATCTTATCATAAGAATTCAGACTTTAAGGAGCTGATTCTCTTAGTCTCTTACCACTGGTGGGGGAAAACTAACCCAATCTTCATTCTTGATTTTATTAAAGGAAATGTTGTGTATATAAATGAATTGTTAGACTCTAGGCAACAATTGTTCTTAAAAATACTTATTCTAATGACCCACGTTTTCGGGTTTGAAAATTGTTTATATTTCATTCTCAGCGTTGGCTACTTGATACCGCGCCGATGTTATAATCTTAAGTGTTTTCCACATAGTGTGGATGCATGTTTTGTTTGGTTTTAGGCAATAATTGTCATATGAGTCTTTATGACTTATTTTTGTGTTATGTTTTTTTTTTTTTTTTTATATTTCTTGATGCATCTGGTTTGGTGAAGCCATTTCAGATGAACACGATATTTAATCTTAAACATGGCGGATAGAAGACTAAAAATGGCGGCTTTAGAATTGTTCTAACTGCTACATCAAAGATAGCGGCTTTAAGGCACAAAATGGCGGGTGGAAGACTCAATATGGCGGATAGAAGATTCAAATATAACGTCTTAAAGACTCAAAATGGCGGGTGGAAGAATCTAACTGCTACATCAAAGATAGCGGCTTAAAGAGCAGCTCGTATGGCTTCTATATTAAAAATGGCGGCTAAAATCCTTAAAATGGCGAGTAAAAGAATCAAAATGGGCGCTGTAGAATTGTTCTAGCTGCTACATCACAGATAGCGGCTAAAAGATTTAAAATGGAGGGCTGTAAAGTTGTTCTACCATCTACATCAAAGATAGCGGTTTAAAAAATCAAAATGACGGGTGGATGAATCAAAATGGCGGATGTAAAATTGTTCTACCTTCTACATCAAATATAGCGTCTTAAAGACTCAAAATGGCGGGTGGAAGAATCAAAATGGCGGATAGAAGATTAAAAATGGCGTCTTTAGAATTGTTCTAACTGCTACCTTATCTACGTTTGCTATTTTTAACGGGAGAGCTTTTAATAATTGCGGCAATACAATTGCTTCAACCTTAATAAGTTCTATTTCAGAATTACTTGTCTTCATTTCAATATTTACCTTATACTTCGAGGTTCTAGTTTTTGTTGAAGATACGCCACTTATTTCCGTTTGTGTCTTGATCTTGGGTAACTTTAACATTTAAACCGCTTCTTCAAATAAAATAGTGTTCTGAAAACGACTATCAATCAAGTCTCTCTCAAATTTTCGAAGTATGAGCGAATATTACGGCAACTTCATCGGATAAATTTACTTTTATTTTAATAAAGTGTATTGTCAATCACTCCTTTTACACTTTTTTCGCATTCATTGTTGATTATTGGTAAATCAACGATCCGAATTAATTGTTCAAAAAATACCCTCCGATTGTTTTCATACCGATTGGTTAAGAGTTCCCATGCGGCACTATAATTGTCAGCTGAACCTGACAGTAAATGAGCCACCATGCTCCTCGCTTCTCCCTTTAATGCGGATTTTAAATAATTGAATTAAGAGTAAGACTTAAATCCTCTCTATTCTCAATTAATTCTGCAAATAACTCTACAAACAGATCCCATTCTCTTGGCTCTCCAGAGAATGTGGGTACCTGAATCTTTGGTAACACCGGTAGTTCGCCTCTCACGGAAACATTCTCAACTTTTAAATGTTTCTGATCGCTCATTTTCATTTCTAGCATTGACAATGAATTTCGGACATCAAATTGTAAATCATGCATAATATTCTTAATTTGGCAACTATCTTTAACACTTCTTCGTGTATTTTATCTCTGAAATACTGTTGATCGATCCCCTGCTGTAGCAATTTGTTATGGTTCGGTATCCACCGATTCCTTATCTCTTTTACCTTCTCGATCACCTTGCTAGTTAGGTTTCTAGTTTCTAAGGCTTCTTACTGCTTTAACCTTGTATGCAACTCTCACTGCTTCCCTAACAATTTGTCAGCCTTATTAGAAAGCATTTTTATCTTATAGGATATCGATATAATTATATAATGAAATTAATAAAATATGTAAATATGCAAATACTTATAACTATTTAAATTAATTTCTTAGCTGATGATCCTGTTCGCTGCTGCTTGTCCGCCAATGGTTAAAGGTCGTCGTTTTTTTTTTTTAACTGTGTCGTCGCTCAGCTGCTGTTGTCCAGGGCCTATGGGCTTTAAATGGCGGGTGGAAGAATCAAAATGACGGATAAAAAATTCAAAATAGCGTCTTTAGAATTGATCTAACTGCTACGTTATCTACGTTTGCTATTTTTAACTGGAGATCTTTCATTAATTGCGGCAATACAATTGTTTCAACCCTAATAAGTTCTATTTCAGAATCACGTGTCTTCATTTCAATTGTTACCTTTTACTTCGAGGTTCTAGGTTTTGTTGAAGATACGCCACATATTTCCGTTTGTTTCTTGATTTTGGGTAACTTTAACAGCGGCTTTGGTAACTTTGAGCGGCTTCTTCAGATAAAATAGTGCTCTGAGAACCACTATCACTCAAGTCTTTTAATGTTTCATATTCTCCATTTATTTTTTTAACTTGTATTAGGGCTGTGGACAACAATTTTTGCTGTGCCGTTACACAAGTATTTACCTTCGGCTGTTTTTCCCCAAAATGAAGAAGGGTATGGTGTCCCTTGCTGCACAATGAGCAGACCATTTCATTAGTGCATCTCTTGTTGCTTGAAAGTTTCAAGCAACGTGTACACAGTTGCACTTTTTTTTACCCTTTTTTTAGGTGTTAGCGCTTTAAACTTATAGCACGGAAGTACGCTATGCCAGGGATTTTTGCAGACCTGACAACCATCTTTGAATCCCGCAACCGACGTTTTTTGTAACGGTTTTTTCTCTTCCTTTCTCATGGCACTTAGCGAGCAATATCTTAGCTCCAAGTATTCCATGAAATCAGATAGATTTTGAATTTCCCTTCTTTTTCTAATTTGAGTCTCATACAATTGTAGAGCCTCTCTATCAAATTTTCAAAGTATGTATTGAGCGAATATTACGTCAAATTCATCGGATAAATTTACTTTTATTTTAATTAAGTGTATTGTCAATCACTCCTTTTACATTTGTTGCGCATTCATTGTTGATCATTGGTAAATCAACGATCAGAATTAATTGTTCGGAAAATACCCTCCGATTGTTTTCATACCGCTTGGTTAAGAGTTCCCAAGCGGCACTATAATTGTCAGCTGAACCTACCAGTAAATGAGCCATCATGCTCCTCGCTTCTTCCTTTAATACGGATTTTAAATAATTGAATTTAAGAGTAATACTTAAATCCCTCTCTATTCTCAATTAATTCTGCAAATAACTCTACAAACAGATCCCATTCTCTTGGTTCTCCAGAGAATGTGGGTACCTGAATCTTTGGTAACACCGGTAGTTCGCTTCTCACGGTAACATTCTCAACTTTTAAATTTTTCTGATCGCTCATTTTTATTTCTAGCATTGACAATGAATTTCGGACATCAAATTGTAAATCATCCATAATATTCTTAATATTTGCATCACTTGTTAATACTTGACATGCCTGTACCTTCTGCCATAAATAATTTATTTTATTAATATATATTATCCATGTCTCATTGCCTGTTGATTTCAATTCTACTACCTCCAAATATTCCTAGAGCTCTCGAACTCTATCCATAAATATCTCCTAATTAACCTTAGCTTTTTCATTACTGGAGGTCGCATTCTTGCGCGATTCTCCTATGCTATCATCTACTATCTCTGACATGTTTGCCTCTGCTTCAACGCACACCGACTTACTAGGGCCTGGTTTTTCTGACTCTCCTGTGGCTATAATTTTGGCACTATCTTTAACACTTCTTCGTGTATTTTATCTCTGAAATACTGATGATCGATCCCCTGCTGTAGCAATTTGTTATGGTCCACCGATTCCTTATCTCTTTTACCTCGATCACCTTGCTAGTTAGGTTTCTAGTTTCTAAGGCTTCTAACTGCTTTAATCTTGTATGCAACTCTAACTGCTACCCTAACAATTTGTCAGCCTTATTAGAAAGCATTTTTATCTTATAGGATATCGATATAATTACACCCAGCGACAAAACAAAAGCCGCACCCGGCCGTTTTGCAAATTGGTGCGTTCTTTGCTCAGAGATTCATCTAATCAATGCATTGATTAATTTAAAATTTTTTTTGGATTAATCAATGAATTCCACATACATTTTTAAAAATTTAATTTTTATACGTCTTTTATCCAATTAAAAAAAAACAATTTTTCTGAAATCACACAAATTAATTGATTTTTCACTAAGTTGGTCCTATTAAGTAAAAAAATTATTAAGTAAAAAAACAAAGAATTTTCAACAAAAACAAATTTTTTTCATATTAATTAAACTATTTGCTGTTTATATAAATTATAATATAGTCCAAAATATTTCATTCTGAATTTTAAAATTTAATTATAAAGTTATCAATATTTGGTAGTGCCACCTTTGGCCTTTATAACACATTTCACCCTATTCGACATAAACTCGTACAAAGTCTCCAGATACTTTGCCGTTATATACTCGAACCGCACTTTTTCAATCGTTTTCATTAATTCCTGTAATGATTTTGGCTTTTCCTTTTGTATTTTGGCACTCATAAGGGACCAGACATTTTCAATAGGATTGAGGTCAAGACTGTTCCCTGTCCAATCTAAGGACTCAATACCAAGTTCTGACTTCAAAATTGATATCTGTGGTTAGCGGATAGTTAAAGTTTATTAAAAAATGATCGGAATGACTAATTCTTGAAAATCCACTTACAGAGCGCGCCCGATGACAAGGTGCAGAATCTTCCTGGAATATGGGCTCTTTTTCTCTTTCAGTAATCGACTGAATGCTAGGCACAAGTCCACTGAGAATGATTTCTTTGTACTGCATCCCCATATCATAACATAAGGCGAATGCTTAACAGTGGCAACACAGCAGTTTTCCGAATATCGCTGTCCGTTTCTGCGCCGAACTTTCAAGCACCCATTGGGTCCAATAAGATTAAATTTGGACTTATCAGAAAATATGATCCGTGACCATTCAAATTGACCCCAATTATGTTTATTTTTCGCCCAGTTTAAGCAAGCTGTCTTCATTTTCTGGTTGAGAAGAGGTTTTTTGGCTGGTGTCGTTGCTATCAAACCCATCTCTTTGAGCCGACGTTGAATATTCGAGCCGAAATTTCTTTCGTAAATCGTTGCTGCACTTCAGATGCATTTTTGGAACGATTCTGGAGGCACGTTCTCATAATAACGCAATTCTCCCGTTCATTTGTGCAATTTTTTCTGCCTGATCCTTTCGTCCTCCCCAATTCCTTCGTCTCACGATATTTTTGTCAAAAAGCGTCAAACTGAACTTTCGTTAAAATTAGTTTTATTAGCTATTTCACGATTCGACCCGATTTACTGAGCCAAAGCAATAATTTTGGCCTTTTCAGTGAGGGTCATCTGTTTTCCTTTAACCATAATGTTTAATGTTCACCAAATTGAATCTCCGCAAAATGAAATTTTAGCAACAAACAAGTCGAAAATTTTGCAAAAAGTGAAGAAAACAATCTAGGGCATTCCCCAAGATAAAAGTTAAGAGACTAGAATACAATTTGGGGAAACCCCAAACTAGAGAAGTCAAAAGTTGCAATAACCTTAAAATGCGGCTTTTTTTTGTCGCTGGGTGTATATAATGAAATTAATAAAATATGTAAATATGCAACTATTTTAATTAATTTCTTATCTGATGATCCTGTTCGCTGCTGCTTGTCCGCCAATGGTTAAAGTTCGCCGTTTTTTTTTTTTTACTGTGTTTTTTACAGGGCCTATGGGCCTATGGGCGGTACCGGTGCCGGTCATTGCACCAGACTTTCTTCTATTGGCAATGTATGTTCTTCAGCGGCCTCTGCTTTGCAATTATCTTGTTGCTCTGCTGCTGTTGGTAGTTACCGACTTGCAACTACATATAGTCTATATATACACTAGTTCACTTTTTTTTTTTGTTATTAGCTCTTTTTTGATATTAGGGCTTCAAATACGCCACACACCAACTTTATATTTTTATATTGTTTTTTTCTTTCACTTTATATATATCTGGGCTTCGAATTAGCCACACACCAAATTTATATCGTCCGTTTTTGTTTACTGCCGCCGAAATTGTTGCAGTTGCCCGACTAGCCAAACAGCCTTTCTTCATTAGTTGAATTCAATATATGAACTGATTATATTAAAAGAATTGTTGTGTATATAAATGATTTCTTAGACTCTAGGCAACAATTGTTCTCAAAAATACTTATTCTTATGACCCACGCTTTCGGGGTTTGAAAATTGTTTATATTTCATGCTCAGCGTTGGCTACTTGATACCGCGCCGCTGTTATAATCTTAAGTGTTTTCCACAGAGTGTGGATGCATCTTTTGTTTGGTTTTAGGAAATAATTGTCATATGAGTCTTTATGACTTATTTTTGTGTTATGTTTTTATTTGTTTTGTATATTTCTTCGTGCATCTGATTTGGTGAAGCCATTTCAGATGAACACGATATTTAATCTTAAACATGGCGGATAGAAGACTAAAAATGGCGGCTTTAGAATTGTTCTAACTGCTACATCAAAGATAGCGGCTTTAAGGCACAAAATGGCGGGTGGAAGACTCAATATGGCGGATAGAAGACTCAATATGGCGGATAGAAGATTCAAGGATAACGGCTTAAAGACTTAAAATGGCGACTAGAAGATTCAAAATAGTGGCTGTAGAATTGTTCTAGCTGCTACTTTACAGATAGCGGCTAAATGATTCAAAATGGAGGGTATAATATTCAAAATAGCCGCTGTAAAGTTGTTCTACCATCTACATCAAAGATAGCGGCTTAAAGAATCAAAATGGCGGGTGGAAGAATCAAATTGCGGATAGAAGATTGAAAATAGCGTCTTTAGAATTGTTCTAACTAGTACGTTATCTACGTTTGCTATTTTTAACGGGAGAGCTTTTATTAATTGCGGCAATACAATTGCTTCAACCTTAGTAAGTTCTATTTTAGAATTACGTGTCTTTATTTTAATATTTACCTTATACTTCGAGGTTCTAGGTTTTGTTGAAGATACGCCACTTATTTCCGTTTGTTTCTTGATCTTGGGTAACTTTAACATTTGAGCGGCTTCTTCAGATAAAACAGTGCTCTGAGAACCACTATCAATCAAGTCTCTTAATGTTTCATATTTTCCATTTATTTTTTGAACTTGTATTAGGGCTGTGGCCAACAATTTTTGCTCTGCCCCAAAATGAAGAAGGGTATGGTGTCCTTTGCTGCATAATGAGCAGACCATTTCATTAGTGCATCTCTTGTTGCTTGAATACTTCAAGCAACGTGTACACATTTGCACTTTTGTTGGCTATTTCCACATTTTCTTTAGGTGTTAGTGATTTAAACTTATAGTACAAAAGTGCGCTATGCCAGGGATCTTTGCAGATCTGACAACCATCTTTGAATCCCGCAACCGACGTTTTTTGTAACGGTTTTTTCTCTTCCTTTCTTATGGCACTTAGCAAGTAATATCTTAGCTCAAAGTATTCCATGAAATCAGATAGCTTTTGAATTTCCTTTGTTTTTCTAATTTGGCTCTAATACAATTGTAGAGCCTCTCTATCAAATTTTCGAAGTATGTATTGAGCGAATATTACGTCAACTTCATCGGATAAATTTACTTTTATTTTAATTAAGTGTATTGTCAATAACTTCTTTTACACTTTTTGCGCTTTCATTGTTGATCATTGGTTCGGAAAATACCCTCCGATTGTTTTCATACCGCTTGGTTATGAGTTCCCAAGCGGCACTATAATTTTCAGCTGAACCTGACAGTAAATGAGCAACCATGCTCCTCGGTTCTCCCTTTAATGCGGATTTTAAATAACTGAATTTAAGAGTAAGACTTAAATCCTCTCTATTCTCAATTAATTCTGCAAATAACTCTACACACAGATCCCATTCTCTTGGTTCTCCAGAGAATGTGCGTACCTGAATCTTTGGTAACACCGGTAGTTCGCCTCTCACGGTAACATTCTCAACTTTTAAATTTTTCTGATTGCTCATTTTTATTTCTAGCATTGACAATGAATTTCGGACATCAAATTGTAAAGCATCCATAATATTCTTAATTTTTGCATCACTTGTTAATACTTGACATGCCTGTACCTTCTCCCATAAATAATTTATTTTATTAATACATATTATCCATGTCACATTGCCTGTTGATTTCAACTCTACTAAATCTACCTATTCCTGGAGCTGTCGAACTCTATCCAAAAATATCTCCTGGTTAACCTTAGCTTTTTTATTACTGGAGGTCACATTCCCGGGCGATTCTCCTATGCTATCATCTACTATCTCTGACATGTTTGCCTCTGCTTCAACGCACACCGACTTACTAGGACCTGGTTTTTCTGACTCTCCTGTGACTATAATTTTGGCACTATCTTTAACACTTCTTCGTGTATTTTATGTCTGAAATACTGATGATCGATCCCCTGCTGTAGCAATTTGTTATGGTTCGGTATCCACCGATTCTTTATCTCTTTTACTTTCTCGATCACCTTGCTAGTTAGGTTTCTAGTTTCTAAGGCTTCTAACTGCTTTAACCTTGTATGCAACTCTAACTGCATCTTCTTATCTGATGATCCTGTACGCTGCTGCTTGTCCGCCAATGGTTAAAGTTCGCCGTTTTTTTTTGTTTACTGTGTGTTCGCTCAGGTTCTGTTGTTCAGGGCCTATGGGCTCAGGCGGTACCGGTGTCGGTCATCGCACCAGACTTCTTTCTATTGGCAATGTATATTCTTCAGCGGCCTCTGCTTTGCAATTATCTTGTTGCTCTGCTGTTGTTGGTAGTTGCCGACTTGCAACTACATATAGTGTATATATACTAGTGTATTTGTTGAATTCAATATATGAACCGATTTTATTAAAAGAATTGTTGTGTATATAAATGAATTCTTAGACTCTAGGCAACAATTGTTCTTAAAAATACTTATTCTAATGACCCACGCTTTTGTGGTTTGAAAATGTTTTATATTTCATGCTCACTTTAACTGCTACCCTAACAATTTGTCAGCCTTATTAGAAAGCATTTTTATCTTATAGGATATCGATATAATTACACCCAGCGACAAAACAAAAGCCGCACCCGGCCGTTTTGCAAATTGGTGCGTTCTTTGCTCAGAGATTCATCTAATCAATGCATTGATTAATTTAAAATTTTTTTTGGATTAATCAATGAATTCCACATACATTTTTAAAAATTTAATTTTTATACGTCTTTTATCCAATTAAAAAAAACAATTTTTCTGAAATCACACAAATTAATTGATTTTTCACTAAGTTGGTCCTATTAAGTAAAAAAATTATTAAGTAAAAAAACAAAGAATTTTCAACAAAAACAAATTTTTTCATATTAATTAAACTATTTGCTGTTTATATAAATTATAATATAGTCCAAAATATTTCATTCTGAATTTTAAAATTTAGTTATAAAGTTATCAATATTTGGTAGTGCCACCTTTGGCCTTTATAACACATTTCACCCTATTCGACATGGACTCGTACAAAGTCTCCAGATACTTTGCCGTTATATACTCGAACCACACTTTTTCAAATGTTTTCATTAATTCCTGTAATGATTTTGGCTTTTCCTTTTGTATTTTGGCACTCATAAGGGCCCAGACATTTTCAATAGGATTGAGGTCAGGACTGTTCCCTGTCCAATCTAAGGACTCAATACCAAGTTCTGACTTCAAAATTGATATCTGTGGTTAGCGGATAGTTAAAGTTTATTAAAAAATGATCGGAATGACTAATTCTTGAAAATCCACTTACAGAGCGCGCCCGATGACAAGGTGCAGAATCTTCCTGGAATATGGGCTCTTTTTCTTTTTCAGTAATCGACTCAATGCTAGGCACAAGTCCACTGAGAATGATTTCTTTGTACTGCATCCCCATATCATAACATAAGGCGAATGCTTAACAGTGGCAACACAGCAGTTTTCCGAATATCGCTCTCCGTTTCTGCCATTGGGTCCAATAAGATTAAATTTGGACTTATCAGAAAATATGATCCGTGACCATTCAAATTGACCCCAATTATGTTTATTTTTCGCCCAGTTTAAGCAAGCTGTCTTCATTTTCTGGTTTAGAAGAGGTTTTTTGGCTGGTGTCCTTGCTATCAAACCCATCTCCTTGAGCCGACGTTGAATAGTCGAGCCGAAATTTCTTTCGTAAATCGTTGCTGCACTTCAGATGCATTTTTGGAACGATTCTGCAGGCACGTTCTCATAATAACGCAATTCTCCCGTTCATTTGTGCAATTTTTTCTGCCTAATCCTTTCGTCCTCCCCAATTCCTCCGTCACACGATATTTTTTCAAAAAGCGTCAAACTGAACTTTCGTTAAAATTAGTTTTATTAGCTATTTCACGATTCGACCCGTTTTATTGAGCCAAAGCAATAATTTTGGCCTTTGCAGTGAGGGTCATCTGTTTTCCTTTAACCATAATGTTTAATGTTCACCAAATTGAATCTCCGCAAAATTAAATTTTAGAAACCGACAAGTCGAAAATTTTGCAAAAAGTGAAGAAAACAATCGAGGGGATTCCCCAAGATAAAAGTTAAGAGACTAGAATACAATTTGGGGAAACCCCAAACTAGAGAAGGCAAAAGTTGCAATAACCTTAAAATGCGGTTTTTTTTTGTCGCTGGGTGTATATAATGAAATTAATAAAATATGTAAATATGCAACTATTTTAATTAATTTCTTATCTGATGATCCTGTTCGCTGCTGCTTGTCCGCCAATGGTTAAAGTTCGCCGTTTTTTTTTTTACTGTGTCGTCGCTCAGCTGCTGTTGTACAGGGCCTATGGGCCTATGGGCGGTACCGGTGCCGGTCATTGCACCAGACTTTCTTCTATTGGCAATGTATGTTCTTCAGCGGCCTCTGCTTTGCAACTATCTTGTTGCTCTGCTGCTGTTGGTAGTTACCGACTTGCAACTACATATAGTCTATATATACACTAGTTCATTTTTTTTTTTTTTGTTATTAGGTCTTTTTTGATATTAGGGCTTCAAATACGCCACACACCAACTTTATATTTTTATATTGCTTTTTTCTTTCACTTTATATATATCTGGGCTTCGAATTAGCCACACACCAAATTTATATCGTCCGTTTTTGTTTACTGCCGCCGAAATTGTTGCAGTTGCCCGACTAGCCAAACAGCCTTTCTTCATTAGTTGACTTCAATATATGAACTGATTATATTAAAAGAATTATTGTGTATATAAATGATCTCTTGGACTCTAGGCAACAATTGTTCTTAAAAATACTTATTCTAATGACCCACGCTTTCGGGGTTTGAAAATTGTTTATATTTCATGCTCAGCGTTGGCTACTTGATACCGCGCCGCTGTTATAATCTTAAGTGTTTTCCACAGAGTGTGGATGCATCTTTTGTTTGGTTTTAGGAAATAATTGTCATATGAGTGTTTATGACTTATTTTTGTGTTATGTTTTTATTTGTTTTGTATATTTCTTCGTGCATCTGATTTGGTGAAGCCATTTCAGATGAACACGATATTTAATCTTAAACATGGCGGATAGAAGACTAAAAATGGCGGCTTTAGAATTGTTCTAACTGCTACATCAAAGATAGCGGCTTTAAGGCACAAAATGGCGGGTGGAAAACTCAATATGGCGGATAGAAGATTCAAGGATAACGGCTTAAAGACTTAAAATGGCGACTAGAAGATTCAAAATAGTGGCTGTAGAATTGTTCTAGCTGTTACTTTACAGATAGCGGCTAAATGACTCAAAATGGAGGGTATAAGATTCAAAATGGCCGCTGTAAAGTTGTTCTACCATCTACATCAAAGATAGCGGCTTAAAGAATCAAAATGGCGGGTGGAAGAATCAAATAGCGGATAGAAGATTGAAAATAGCGTCTTTAGAATTGTTCTAACTGCTCCACGTTTGCTATTATTAACGGGAGAGCTTTTATTAATTGCGGCAATACAATTGCTTCAACCTTAGTAAGTTTTATTTTAGAATTACGTGTCTTTATTTTAATATTTACCTTATACCTCGAGGTTCTAGGTTTTGTTGAAGATACGCCACTTATTTCCGTTTGTTTCTTGATCTTGGGTAACTTTAACATTTGAGCGGCTTCTTCAGATAAAACAGTGCTCTGAGAACCACTATCAATCAAGTCTCTTAATGTTTCATATTTTCCATTTATTTTTTTAACTTGTATTAGGGCTGTGGCCAACAATTTTTGCTCTGCCCCAAAATGAAGAAGGGTATGGTGTCCTTTGCTGCATAATGAGCAGACCATTTCATTAGTGCATCTCTTGTTGCTTGAATACTTCAAGCAACGTGTACACATTTGCACTTTTGTTGGCTATTTCCACCTTTTCTTTAGGTGTTTGTGATTTAAACTTATAGTACAAAAGTGCGCTATGCCAGGGATCTTTGCAGATCTGACAACCATCTTTAAATCCCGCAACCGACGTTTTTTGTAACGGTATTTTCTCTTCCTTTCTCATGGCACTTAGCGAGTAATATCTTAGCTCAAAGTATTCCATGAAATCAGATAGCTTTTGAATTTCCTTTGTTTTTCTAATTTGGCTCTAATACAATTGTAGAGCCTCTCTATCAAATTTTCGAAGTATGTATTGAGCGAATATTACGTCAACTTCATCGGATAAATTTATTTTTATTTTAATTAAGTGTATTGTCAATAACTTCTTTTACACTTTTTGCGCTTTCATTGTTGATCATTGGTTCGGAAAATACTCTCCGATTGTTTTCATACCGCTTGGTTATGAGTTCCCAAGCGGCACTATAATTGTCAGCTGAACCTGACAGTAAATGAGCAACCATGCTCCTCGGTTCTCCCTTTAATGCGGATTTTAAATAACTGAATTTAAGAGTAAGACTTAAATCCTCTCTATTCTCAATTAATTCTGCAAATAACTCTACACACAGATCCCTTTCTCTTGGTTCTCCAGAGAATGTGTGTACCTGAATCTTTGGTAACACCGGTAGTTCGCCTCTCACGGTAACATTCTCAACTTTTAAATTTTTCTGATTGCTCATTTTCATTTCTAGCATTGACAATGAATTTCGGACATCAAATTGTAAAGCATCCATAATATTTTTAATGTTTGCATCACTTGTTAATACTTGACATGCCTGTACCTTCTCCCATAAATAATTTATTTTATTATTACATATTATCCATGTCACATTGCCTGTTGATTTCAACTCTACTACCTCTACCTATTCCTGGAGCTGTCGAACTCTATCCAAAAATATCTCCTGGTTAACCTTAGCTTTTTTATTACTGGAGGTCACATTCCCGGTCGATTCTCCTATGCTATCATCTACTATCTCTGACATGTTTGCCTCTGCTTCAACGCACACCGACTTACTAGGGCCTGGTTTTTCTGACTCTCCTGTGACTATAATTTTGGCACTATCTTTAACACTTCTTCGTGTATTTTATGTCTGAAATACTGATGATCGATCCCCTGCTGTAGCAATTTGTTATGGTTCGGTATCCACCGATTCCTTATCTCTTTTACTTTCTCGATCACCTTGCTAGTTAGGTTTCTAGTTTCTAAGGCTTCTAACTGCTTTAACCTTGTATGCAACTCTAACTGCATCTTCTTATCTGATGATCCTGTTCGCTGCTGCTTGTCCGCCAATGGTTAAAGTTCGCCGTTTTTTTTTGTTTACTGTGTGTTCGCTCAGGTTCTGTTGTTCAGGGCCTATGGGCTCAGGCGGTACAGGTGTCGGTCATCGCACCAGACTTCCTTCTATTGGCAATGTATATTCTTTAGCGGCCTCTGCTTTGCAATTATCTTGTTGCTTTGCTGTTGTTGGTAGTTGCCGACTTGCAACTACATATAGTGTATATATACTAGTGTATTTGTTGAATTCAATATATGAACCGATTTTATTAAAAGAATTGTTGTGTATATAAATGAATTCTTAGACTCTAGGCAACAATTGTTCTTAAAAATACTTATTCTAATGACCCACGCTTTTGTGGTTTGAAAATGTTTTATATTTCATGCTCACTTTAACTGCTACCCTAACAATTTGTCAGCCTTATTAGAAAGCATTTTTATCTTATAGGATATCGATATAATTACACCCAGCGACAAAACAAAAGCCGCACCCGGCCGTTTTGCAAATTGGTGCGTTCTTTGCTCAGAGATTCATCTAATCAATGCATTGATTAATTTAAAATTTTTTTTGGATTAATCAATGAATTCCACATACATTTTTAAAAATTTAATTTTTTACGTTTTTTATCCAATTAAAAAAAACAATTTTTCTGAAATCACACAAATTAATTGATTTTTCACTAAGTTGGTCCTATTAAGTAAAAAAATTATTAAGTAAAAAAACAAAGAATTTTCAACAAAAACAAATTTTTTTCATATTAATTAAACTATTTGCTGTTTATATAAATTATAATATAGTCCAAAATATTTCATTCTGAATTTTAAAATTTAATTATAAAGTTATCAATATTTGGTAGTGCCACCTTTGGCCTTTATAACACATTTCACCCTATTCGACATGGACTCGTACAAAGTCTCCAGATACTTTGCCGTTATATACTCGAACCACACTTTTTCAATCGTTTTCATTAATTCCTGTAATGATTTTGGCTATTCCTTTTGTATTTTGGCACTCATAGGGGCCCAGACATATTCAATAGGATTGAGGTCAGGACTGTTCCCTGTCCAATCTAAGGACTCAATACCAAGTTCTGACTTCAAAATTGATATCTGTGGTTAGCGGATAGTTAAAGTTTATTAAAAAATGATCGGAATGACTAATTCTTGAAAATCCACTTACAGAGCGCGCCCGATGACAAGGTGCAGAATCTTCCTGGAATATGGGCTCTTTTTCTCTTTCAGTAATCGACTCAATGCTAGGCACAAGTCCACTGAGAATGATTTCTTTGTACTGCATCCCCATATCATAACATAAGGCGAATGCTTAACAGGGGCAACACAGCAGTTTTCCGAATATCGCTCTCCGTTTCTGCGCCGAACTCTCAAGCAGCCATTGGGTCCAATAAGATTAAATTTGGACATCAGAAAATATGATCCGTGACCATTCAAATTGACCCCAATTATGTTTATTTTTCGACCAGTTTAAGCAAGCTGTCTTCATTTTCTGGTTGAGAAGAGGTTTTTTGGCTGGTGTCCTTGCTATCAAACCCATCTCTTTGAGCCGACGTTGAATAGTCGAGCCGAAATTTTTTTCGTAAATCGTTGCTGCACTTCAGATGCATTTTTGGAACGATTCTGGAGGCACGTTCTCATAATAACGCAATTTTCTCGTTTATTTGTGCAATTTTTTCTGCCTGATCCTTTCGTCCTCCCCAATTCCTCCGTCTCACGATATTTTTTCAAAAAGCGTCAAACTGAACTTTTGTTAAAATTAGTTTTATTAGCTACTTCACGATTCGACCCGTTTTACTGAGCCAAAGCAATAATTTTGGCCTTTGCAGTGAGGGTCATCTGTTTTCCTTTAACCATAATGTTTAATGTTCACCAAATTGAATCTCCGCAAAATTAAATTTTAGCAACCGACAAGTCGAATATTTTGCAAAAAGTGAAGAAAACAATCGAGGGGATTCCCCAAGATAAAAGTTAAGAGACTAGAATACAATTTGGGGAAACCCCAAACTAGAGAAGGCAAAAGTTGCAATAACCTTAAAATGCGGTTTTTTTTTGTCGCTGGGTGTATATAATGAAATTAATAAAATATGTAAATATGCAACTATTTTAATTAATTTCTTATCTGATGATCCTGTTCGCTGCTGCTTGTCCGCCAATGGTTAAAGTTCGCCGTTTTTTTTTACTGTGTCGTCGCTCAGCTGCTGTTGTACAGGGCCTATGGGCCTATGGCCGGTACCGGTGCCGGTCATTGCACCAGACTTTCTTCTATTGACAATGTATGTTCTTCAGCGGCCTCTGCTTTGCAACTATCTTGTTGCTCTGCTGCTGTTGGTAGTTACCTACTTGCAACTACATATAGTCTATATATACACTAGTTCACTTTTTTTTTTTTTGTTATTAGGTCTTTTTTGATATTAGGGCTTCAAATACGCCACACACCAACTTTATATTTTTATATTGCTTTTTCTTTCACTTTATATATATCTGGGCTTCGAATTAGCCACACACCAAATTTATATCGTCCGTTTTTGTTTACTGCCGCCGAAATTGTTGCAGTTGCCCGACTAGCCAAACAGCCTTTCTTCATTAGTTGAATTCAATATATGAACTGATTATATTAAAAGAATTGTTGTGTATATAAATGATCTCTTAGACTCTAGGCAACAATTGTTCTTAAAAATACTTATTCTAATGACCCACGCTTTCGGGGTTTGAAAATTGTTTATATTTCATGCTCAGCGTTGGCTACTTGATACCGCGCCGCTGTTATAATCTTAAGTGTTTTCCACAGAGTGTGGATGCATCTTTTGTTTGGTTTTAGGAAATAATTGTCATATGAGTGTTTATGACTTATTTTTGTGTTATGTTTTTATTTGTTTTGTATATTTCTTCGTGCATCTGATTTGGTGAAGCCATTTCAGATGAACACGATATTTAATCTTAAACATGGCGGATAGAAGACTAAAAATGGCGGCTTTAGAATTGTTCTAACTGCTACATCAAAGATAGCGGCTTTAAGGCACAAAATGGCGGGTGGAAGACTCAATATGGCGGATAGAAGATTCAAGGATAACGGCTTAAAAACTTAAAATGGCGACTAGAAGGTTCAAAATAGTGGCTGTAGAATTGTTCTAGCTGCTACTTTACAGATAGCGGCTAAATGACTCAAAATGGCCGCTGTAAAGTTGTTCTACCATCTACATCAAAGATAGCGGCTTAAAGAATCAAAATGGCGGGTGGAAGAATCAAATAGCGGATAGAAGATTGAAAATAGCGTCTTTAGAATTGTTCTAACTGCTCCACGTTTGCTAATTTTAACGGGAGAGCTTTTATTAATTGCGGCAATACAATTGCTTCAACCTTAGTAAGTTCTATTTTAGAATTACGTGTCTTTATTTTAATATTTACCTTATACTTCGATGTTCTAGGTTTTGTTGAAGATACGCCACTTATTTCCGTTTGTTTCTTGATCTTGGGTAACTTTAACATTTAAGCGGCTTCTTCAGATAAAACAGTGCTCTGAGAACCACTATCAATCAAGTCTCTTAATGTTTCATATTTTCCATTTATTTTTTAACTTGTATTAGGGCTGTGGCCAACAATTTTTGCTCTGCCCCAAAATGAAGAAGGGTATGGTGTCCTTTGCTGCATAATGAGCAGACAATTTCATTAGTGAATCTCTTGTTGGTTGAATACTTCAAGCAACGTGTACACATTTGCACTTTTGTTGGCTATTTCCACCTTTTCTTTAGGTGTTAGTGATTTAAACTTATAGTACAAAAGTGCGCTATGCCAGGGATCTTTGCAGATCTGACAACCATCTTTGAATCCCGCAACCGACGTTTTTTGTAACGGTTTTTTCTCTTCCTTTCTCATGGCACTTAGCGAGTAATATCTTAGCTCAAAGTATTCCATGAAATCAGATAGCTTTTGAATTTCCTTTGTTTTTCTAATTTGGCTCTAATACAATTGTAGAGCCTCTCTATCAAATTTTCGAAGTATGTATTGAGCGAATATTACGTCAACTTCATCGGATAAATTTACTTTTATTTTAATTAAGTGTATTGTCAATAACTTCTTTTACACTTTTTGCGCTTTCATTGTTGATCATTGGTTCGGAAAATACCCTCCGATTGTTTTCATACCGCTTGGTTATGAGTTCCCAAGCGGCACTATAATTGTCAGCTGAACCTGACAGTAAATGAGCAACCATGCTCCTCGGTTCTCCCTTTAATGTGGATTTTAAATAACTGAATTTAAGAGTAAGACTTAAATCCTTTCTATTCTCAATTAATTCTGCAAATAACTCTACAAACAGATCCCATTCTCTTGGTTCTCCAGAGAATGCGTGTACCTGAATCTTTGGTAACACCGGTAGTTCGCCTCTCACGGTAACATTCTCAACTTTTAAATTTTTCTGATTGCTCATTTTCATTTCTAGCATTGACAATGAATTTCGGACATCAAATTGTAAAGCATCCATAATATTCTTAATATTTGCATCACTTGTTAATACTTGACATGCCTGTACCTTCTCCCAAAAATAATTTATTTTATTAATACATATTATCCATGTCACATTGCCTGTTGATTTCAACTCTACTACCTCTACCTATTCCTGGAGCTGTCGAATTCTATCCAAAAATATCTCCTGGTTAACCTTAGCTTTTTTATTACTGGAGGTCACATTCCCGGGCGATTATCCTATGCTATTATCTACTATCTCTGACATGTTTGCCTCTGCTTCAACGCACACCGACTTACTAGGGCCTGGTTTTCTGACTCTCCTGTGACTATAATTTTGACACTATCTTTAACACTTCTTCGTGTATTTTATGTCTGAAATACTGATGATTGATCCCCTGCTGTAGCAATTTGTTATGGTTCGGTATCCACCGATTCCTTATCTCTTTTACTTTGTCGATCACATTGCTAGTTAGGTTTCTAGTTTCTAAGGCTTCTAACTGCTTTAACCTTGTATGCAACTCTAACTGCATCCCTAACAATTTGTCTGCCTTATTAGAAAGCATTTTTTTCTTATAGGATATCGATATAATTATATAATGAAATTAATAAAATATGTAAATATGCAAATACTTATAACTATTTTAATTAATTTCTTATCTGATGATCCTGTTTGCTGCTGCTTGTCCGCCAATGGTTAAAGTTCGCCGTTTTTTTTTGTTTACTGTGTGTTTGCTCAGGTTCTGTTGTTCAGGGCCTATGGGCTCAGGCGGTACCGGTGTCGGTCATCGCACCAGACTTCCTTCTATTGGCAATGTATATTCTTCAGCGGCCTCTGCTTTGCAATTATCTTTTGCTCTGCTGTTGTTGGTAGTTGCCGACTTGCAACTACATATAGTGTATATATACTAGTGTATTTGTTGAATTCAATATATGAACCGATTTTATTAAAAGAATTGTTGTGTATATAAATGAATTCTTAGACTCTAGGCAACAATTGTTTTTAAAAATACTTATTCTAATGACCCACGCTTTTGTGGTTTGAAAATGTTTTATATTTCATGCTCAGCGTTGGCTACTTGATACCGCGCCGCTGTTATAATCTTAAGTATTTCCACAGAGTGTGGATGCATGTTTTGTTTGGTTTTAGGCAATAATTGTCAAATGAGTCTTTCTGACTTATTTTTGTTTTTATTTATTTATTTATTTATTTATTTATTTTTTTATTTATTTATTTACGTCAACTAACACAGCAGTCGACGAAAAAGATTAAGCTAAAGACAGATAGTAATTAAATAAAGAAGGTAGCTTAGCTTTATACACAACTAAACATCCAAGGTGCCAGCTATGCCCCAATTCACAGCCAATGTGGCCAGGGATGAGTTGCAGCCAATCCAAGTCCAGAATATTTTCATTGGTTTCGCTGTAGATGATTAAAAAGTATAGCGCGAAGAGAAGTGACAGAAAGATGAGGAGAGATAAGGTGAGAAAGGTTGTTAAAAGATTGGCAAAGAACACGAAGAGGTTCGTGAAGAGAGTAGTTAGTCAGACATCTAGTAAGGTGAATAGGAAAAAAGTTTCTGGTCCGACGTGAGGGAACACAAAAATACAGCGTATCTAGTAAATTGGTAGAAATGACTTCGCCGTTGACTAGTTTATGGAGAAAGAGAATGCCAAAAACAAGCCTACGGTTATAAAGTGAAGGAAGATTAATAAGAAGAAGTCTGTCAGAATAAGAAGGTAGACGAAGACCCGGGTCCCAATTTAGACCGCGTAGGCCAAACTGTAAGAATTGCTTCTGTACCGATTCAATACTACGCTGGTGAACATCATATTGCGGGTTTCACACTGGCGAGCAATATTCTAAAGTAGGGCCAACTAACGAAGTGTATAAAACCTTTGTTACATAGGGATCATCAAATTCTTTGGCCCAACGTTTAATGAAGCCGAGAAGGCTGCTTGCTCTGTTGACAATTGAAGAAATATGAACATTAAATGAAAGTTTAGGGTCAAACATAACGCCTAAGTCTTTGAATGATGGAACACAATCTAACAGAACAGACTTAATAAAGTAATGAGCTAGGAGCGGAGACAAACGACTGAAAGTCATAAAAGAACACTTAGAGGCATTAAGGTGTCATTTATTAACGTGGCACCAATCACAGAACGCATCGAGATCTGATTGCAAGTACTGTTGGAAAGAAAGATCATTATAGGAATAACAAATCTTGACGTCATCCGCAAACATGAGCACGCGTGAATGCGCCAAGGCCAAAGGCAAATCATTTATAAACAATGTAAATAATAGGCCCAGATGACTGCCTTGAAGTACACCTGACGTAACTCAAACAGAGGAACACCTTTTGGGTTCTGCCAATAAGATACGACTTTAACCAACCCAATAATTTTGGTGAAAAACGCATGATGTTAAGTTTCGCGAGAAGCAAAGAATGATCAACCGTATCAAAAGCCTTACTGAAGTCAGTATAAATAACATCAGTTTGACACTTTTTACTGAAGCCATGGTGTACAAGAATAGTCAATTCTAAAAGGTTGGTAAGCGACGAACGACCTTTCATGAAACCATGCTGACAAGGAGAAATAGTGGATCTGGATAGATGTTGAAGAGAAAACGTAATAATTTTCTCAAACAGTTTAGGTATTGCCGAAAGTTTGGCAATGCCACGGTAATCTCCTCTTTTGCTACCCTTTTTAAAAAGCGGAATAAAAAATAACTCCTTCCAAATATCAGGAAATCTACAAGTCTCACTCGATATAAAGAATAACCGAGCTAAAGGCTTAGATAGGAAAATAGAACACATTTTAAGGATGCAACTAGGTATATCATCAGGCCCGGAAACGAAGGAAGACTTCATAGATGACAAGCTAGAGAGAATACAGTCTTCAGTAATACTGGGAAAAAACATACAATTTAAATGTGTGATTGAAAAGGATAGGGTGTGGGATCCGAAACAGTAGTAGAATATGTCGACTGAATAAATTAAGCAAACAGATCTGCAATATCTAAATCATTATTAGCAGACTGGTCGTTAAATCTGAAGGTGGAAGGTAGGACATTAGAGCGCCTTTTGGAATTGACAAAGTTGTAAAATCTTTTGGGGTTATTATAAAATTCAGCCTTACAGCGCACGAGATAATTGTTGTAGCATTGCGTATTAAAGAGAAAAAATTGAGATTTGGCTATACAATAATTTGCATAGTCAAGTCGCAAACCAGTTTTTTTAAATCTTTTAAAATATCTCGATTTAATGTTACGAAGATTAGGGAGCCTACGTGTAAACCAGACTGGCAAGCTGGAGACGGTAGAGACATTCATATAAGGAACGCATTTATCAATTAGAAATTTAAGAGCAGAATAGAAAAACTTCACTGCACATATCTATATCGCAGCACTCAAATAGAAACGACCAATCAAAACAGAAAACAAGGCTGTTAAGAAGATTGAAATTTGTTTTACGAAAACATCTACGACGAGAATTTGAGATGTTTTTAAATAAATTAGTAACGGAATTGTAAGAAATAGTAACTTCAATGGTAGGATGATAAGGATCTTCAAGTTTCACTAGTGGCTGTGTTTGCGATACAGCACTAACAGTGAGATCAGAGACAAAAACAAGATCGAGGATTCTTTTAGAACAGTTAAGGAAAGAATTCAACTGATATAGTGGCCATTCAAGTAGGCTATCAAGAAAAACATGTTGAGATGAAGGAATTAAGAAAGATAGATTATCATCAACAAGGCAAGTTAAAATTACCTAAAACTAAAGGAACATCACGATCTTTAAGACGACCAAAAATAGTTCGTAAAGCATCAGCATAGTGCACGTAGATCATGATATCAGGAGCTGTAGGAATATAAGAACAAGAGATATACAGGCTAAAGTTAGAACATGTAACTTTGACGCAAATAAACTCAACACCTAAGGGAGATCATTCGGCACCACACTTGAAGACAGATTCGAGTTTACACCGCCACGACGACCAAAACTATCAAGCCTATACGAAATAAAATTATTGGAAAGAATTTCATTATCTAGAACAGAGGAGTTAAGCCAAGTTTCACAGAAAGCTAATATGTCAGCTGAAAAGGTTTGACTATCACAGAAAAGGTTCGACAGCTTGGTAAGAAGTCCTCTTACATTTTGATAATGAATGCAAAGACTAGACGTTATTAGTTTTTTGAAGCAGAAGATAAATTAGGAAGGTGGACAGGCAACGGACGAGAGCTCTTATTGGGCGCAAACTCGTGTAAAACTAGGCCGTCTGGCCAAAAATTAGGGTCAACCATAGCTGAGAAGTACTCATTTGGTACTGTAATTTTAAAAGAGGAGATTTTGCGAGGCATTGCCAAACTTAGAAAACTTAAACTTTTGAATTAAAACCTTAGCAGGGCAAATATTACCAATGTAAACTGCCACAGACGACTCAGAAGTATCTGGAGCAAGCCTAGAAATAAATAATTGTTTTGCGATGAGGCACTACAGTAAGTGGAGGCGGAGGAGCATTGGGATCCGCAAGTGATTGAGAGCCGGCATGATCCTGTGATTGATCAAAGTTCCCGTGAGGGATAGATTGAGGTACACCAGGGCTTTTAATGGGTACTTCAATCTGAAAAGAAGAGCATAAAGAGGGACAAGAAGATGGTGTAGGCGAAAGTAAAATCGGAGAGGAAGTAATAGAGAGAGCTGGCGACTGCTTACGAGGCAACTCAAGGGTACATTTCTTGTGCAATTTCTCAGAAGGTGGAACAAATTTGAATTGCGACAATAATTGAACGCTAGAGTCACACTCGTTTGACAGCTGTTTGGCCAGTTTGTTTAAAGAAAGAAACATTAAACAAAGATCCCTATACAATCACTTCTTTTACACTTTTTGCGCATTCATTGTTGATCATTGGTAAATCAACGATCCGAATTAATTGTTCGGAAAATACCCTCCGATTGTTTTTATACCGCTTGGTTAAGAGTCCCCAAGTAAATGAGCCACCATGCTCCTCGCTTCTCCCTTTAATGCGGATTTTAAATAATTAAATTTAAGAGTAGGACTTAAATCCTCTATTCTCAATTAAATCTGCAAATAACTCTACAAACAGATCCCATTCTTTTGGTTCTCCAGAGAATGTGGGTGTCTGAATCTTTGGTAACACCGGTAGTTCGCCTCTCACTGTAACATTCTCAACTTATAAATTTCTCTGATCGCTCATTTTCATTTCTAGAATTGACAATGAATTTCGGACATCAAATTGTAAATCATCCATAATATTCTTAATTTTTGCATTACTTGTTAATACTTGACATGCCTGTACCTTCTCCCATAAATAATTTATTTTATTAATATATATTATCCATGTCCCATTGCCTGTTGATTTTAACTCTACTACCTCCAAATATTCCTGAAGCTGTCGAACTCTATCCATAAATATCTCCTGGTTAGCTTTAGCTTTTTATTACTGGAGGTCGCATTCCCGCCCGATTCTCCTATGCTATCATCTACTGTCTCTGACATATTTGCCTCTGTTTCAACGCACAACGACTTACTAGGGCCTGGTTTTTCTGACTCTCCTGTGGCTATAATTGTGATACTATCTTTAACACTTCTTCGTGTATTTTATCTCTGAAATACTGATGATCGATCCCCTGCTGTAGCAATTTGTTATGGTTCGATACCCACCGATTCCTTATCTCTTTTACTTCCTTGATCACCTTGCTAGTTAGGTTTCTAGTTTCTAAGGCTTCTAATTGCTTTTACCTTGTATGCAACTCTAACTGCATCCCTAACAATTTGTCAGCCTTATTAGAAAGCATTTATATATTATAGGATATCGATATAATTATAAAATGAAATTATGTTTCATATTCTCCATTTATTTTTTTAACTTGTATTAGGGTTGTGGCCAACAATTTTTGCTGTGCAGTTACACAAGTATTTACCTTTGCCTGTTTTTCCCTAAAATGAAGAAGGGTATGGTGTCCCTTGCTGCACAATGAGCAGACCATTTCATTAGTGCATCTCTTGTTGCTTGAATGTTTCAAGCAACGTGTACACAGTTGCAATTTTTTTTGGCTATTTCCAACTTTTCTTTAGGTGTTAGCGCTTTAAACGTATAGCACAGAAGTGCGCTATGCCAGGGATCTTTGCAGATCTGACAACTATCTTTGAATACCGCAACCGACGTTTTTTGTAACGGTTTTTTCTCTTCCTTTCTCATGGCACTTAGCGAGCAATATCTTTGCTCCAAGTATTTCACGACATCAGATAGCTTTTCAATTTCCCTTGTTTTTCTAATTTGGCTCTCATACAATTGTAGAGCCTCTCCATAAAATTTTCGAAGTATGTGTTGAGCAAATATTACGTCAACTTCATCGGATAAATTTGCTTTTATTTTAATTAAGTGTATTGACTCATTAACTATGTGAATCACTCCTTTTACACTTTTTTCGGATTCATTGTTGATCATTGGTAAATTAACGATCCGAATATATTGTTGAAAAATACCCTCCGATTCTTTTTATACCGCTTGGTTAAGAGTTTCCAAGCGGCACTATAATTGTCAGCTGAACCTGACAGTAAATGAGCCACCATGCTCCTCGCTTCTCCCTTTAATGCGGATTTTAAATAATTAAATTTAAGAGTAAGACTTAAATCCTCTCTATTCTCAATTAAATCTGCAAATAACTCTACAAACAGATCCCATTCTCTTGGTTCTCCAGAGAATGTGGGTGTCTGAATCTTTGGTAACATCGGTAGTTCGCCTCTCACGGTAACATTTTCAACTTTTAAATTTTTCTGATCGCTCATTTTCATTTCTAGAATTGACAATGAATTTCGGACATCAAATTGTAAATCATCCATAATATTCTTAATTTTTGCATCACTTGTTAATACTTGGCATGCCTGTACCTTCTCCCATAAATAATGTATTTTATTAATATATATTATCCATGTCCCATTGCCTGTTGATTTCAACTCTACTACCTCCAGATATTCCTGGAGCTGTCGAACTCTATCCATAAATATCTCCTGGTTAGCCTTAGCTTTTTAATACTGGAGGTCGCATTCCCGCGCGATTCTCCTATGCTATCATCTACTATCTCTGACATGTACGCCTCTGCTTCAACGCACACCGACTTACTAGGGCCTGGTTTTTCTAACTCTCCTGTGGCTATAATTTTGGCCACTATCTTTAACACTTCTTCGTGTATTTTATCTCTCAAATACTGATGATCGATCCCGTGCTGTAGCAATTTGTTATGGTTCGGTATCCACCGATTCCTTATCTCTTTTACTTCCTCGATCACCTTGCTAGTTAGGTTTCTAGTTTTTTAGGATTCTAACTGCTTTAACCTCTTATGCAACTCTAACTACTTCCCTAACAATTTGTCAGCCTTATTAGAAAGCATTTTTATCATATAGGATATCGATATAATTATATAATGAAATTAATAAAATATGTAAATATGCAAATACTTATAACTATTTTAATTAATTTCTTATCTGATGATCCTGTTCGCTGCTGCTTGTCCGCCAATGGTTAAAGTTCGCCGTTTTTTTTTTTTACTGTGTCGTCGCTCAGCTGCTGTTGTCCAGGGCCTATGGGCTTAGGCGTTACCGGTGCCGGTCATCGCACCAGACTTCCTTCTATTGGCAATGTATAATCTTCAGCGGCCTCTCCTTTGCAACTATCTTGTTGCTCTGCTTCTGTTGGTAGTTGCCGACTTGCAACTACATATAGTGTATATATACACTAGTTCACTTTTTTTTTATATTAGGGCTTCAAATACGCCACACACCAACTTTATATTGCTTTTTTCTTTCACTTTAGATATATCTGGGCTTCGATTTAGCCACACCCCAACTTTATATCGTCCGTTTTTTTTTTACCGCCGCCGAAATTATTGCAGTTGCTCGACTAGCCAAACAGCCTTTATATACTTGGTTGCACGCACTTTTTATTTATTAAGCAATATTTTGCTTTTATATTATACTCTGTATCTTACCACTGGTGGGGGAAAACAAGAGTTTTTTATTTTGCTACCTTTATCTGATCTTATCATAAGAATTCAGACTTTACGGAGCTGATTCATTCTCTGAGTCTTTTACCACTGGTGGAGGAAAACTACAGAGTTCCTTTTTATCGAAGGACCAAAATGAATAGGGATTCCGGAAGAAGGAAAATAACCCAATATTCATTTGTTGAATTCAATATATGAACTGATTTTATTAAAAGAATTGTTGTGTATATAAATGAATTCTAAGACTCTAGGCAACAATTGTTCTTAATAATACTTATTTTAATGACCCACGCTTTCGGGGTCTCTTAATTATTCATATTCTCCATTTTTTTTTTAACTTGTATTAGGGTTGTGGCCAACAATTTTTGCTGTGCAGTTACACAAGTATTTACCTTTGCCTGTTTTCCCCAAAATGAAGAAGGTTTTGGTGTCCCTTGCTGCACAATGAGCAGACCACTTCATTAGTGCATCTCTTAGTGCCTGAATGCTTCAAGCAACGTGTACACAGTTGCAATTTTTTTGGCTATTTCCACCCTTTTTTTAGGTGTTAGCGCTTTAAACTTATAGCACAGAAGTGCAGTGAAGATCTTTGCAGATCTGACAACCATCTTTGAATCCCGCAACCGACGTTTTTTGTAACAGTTTTTTTTTCTTCCTTTCTCATGACACTTAGCGAGCAATATCTTAGCTCCAAGTATTCCATGAAATCAGATAGCTTTTGAATTTCCCTTGTTTTTCTAAGTTGGCTCATACAATTGTAGAGCCTCTCTATCAAACTTTCGAAGTATGTATTGAGCGAACATTACGTCAACTTCATCGGATAAATTTACTTTTATTTTAATTAAGTGTATTGTCAATCACTCCTTTTACACTTTTTGCGCATTCATTGTTGATCATTGGTAAATCAACGATCCGAATTAATTGTTCGAAAAATACCCTCCGATTGTTTTCATACCGCTTGGTTAAGAGTCCCCAAGTAAATGAGCCACCATGCTCCTCGCTTCTCCCTTTAATGCGGATTTTAAATAATTAAATTTAAGAGTAAGACTTAAATCCTCTCTATTCTCAATTAAATCTGCAAATAACTCTACAAACAGATCCCATTCTCTTGGCTCTCCAGAGAATGTGGGTGTCTGAATCTTTGGTAACACCGGTAGTTCGCCTCTCACGGTAACATTCTCAACTTTTAAATTTTTATGATCGCTCATTTTCATTTCTAGAATTGACAATGAATTTCGGACATCAAATTGTAAATCATCCATAATACACTTAATTTTTGCATCACTTGTTAATACTTGGCATGCCTGTACCTTCTCCCATAAATAATTTATTTTATTAATATATATTATCCATGTCCCATTGCCTGTTGATTTCAACTCTACTACCTCCAAATATTCTTGGAGCTGTCGAACTCTATCCATAAATATCTCCTGGTTAGCTTTTCCATTACTGGAGGTCGCATTCCCGCGCGATTCTCCTATGCTATCATCTACTATCTCTGACATGTTCGCCTCTGCTTCAACGCACACCGACTTACTAGGGCCTGTTTTTTCTAACTCTCCTGTGGCTATAATTTTGGCAACTATCTTTAACACTTCTTCGTGTATTTTATGTCTGAAATACTGATGATCGATCCCCTGCTGTAGCAATTTGTTATGGTTCGGTATCCACCGATTCCTTATCTCTTTTACTTTGTCGATCACCTTGCTAGTTAGGTTTCTAGTTTCTAAGGCTTCTAACTGCTTTAACCTTGTATGCAACTCTAACTGCATCCCTAACAATTTGTCTGCCTTATTAGAAAGCATTTTTTTCTTATAGGATATCGATATAATTATATAATGAAATTAATAAAATATGTAAATATGCAAATACTTATAACTATTTTAATTAATTTCTTATCTGATGATCCTGTTCGCTGCTGCTTGTCCGCCAATGGTTAAAGTTCGCCGTTTTTTTTTGTTTACTGTGTGTTCGCTCAGGTTCTGTTGTTCAGGGCCTATGGGCTCAGGCGGTACCGGTGTCGGTCATCGCACCAGACTTCCTTCTATTGGCAATGTATATTCTTCAGCGGCCTCTGCTTTGCAATTATCTTTTGCTCTGCTGTTGTTGGTAGTTGCCGACTTGCAACTACATATAGTGTATATATACTAGTGTATTTGTTGAATTCAATATATGAACCGATTTTATTAAAAGAATTGTTGTGTATATAAATGAATTCTTAGACTCTAGGCAACAATTGTTCTTAAAAATACTTATTCTAATGACCCACGCTTTTGTGGTTTGAAAATGTTTTATATTTCATGCTCAGCGTTGGCTACTTGATACCGCGCCGCTGTTATAATCTTAAGTATTTCCACAGAGTGTGGATGCATGTTTTGTTTGGTTTTAGGCAATAATTGTCATATGAGTCTTTCTGACTTATTTTTGTTTTTATTTATTTATTTATTTATTTATTTATTTTTTTATTTATTTATTTACGTCAACTAACACAGCAGTCGACGAAAAAGATTAAGCTAAAGACAGATAGTAATTAAATAAAGAAGGTAGCTTAGCTTTATACACAACTAAACATCCAAGGTGCCAGCTATGCCCCAATTCACAGCCAATGTGGCCAGGGATGAGTTGCAGCCAATCCAAGTCCAGAATATTTTCATTGGTTTCGCTGTAGATGATTAAAAAGTATAGCGCGAAGAGAAGTGACAGAAAGATGAGGTGAGATAAGGTGAGAAAGGTTGTTAAAAGATTGGCAAAGAACACGAAGAGGTTCGTGAAGAGAGTAGTTAGTCAGACATCTAGTAAGGTGAATAGGAAAAAAGTTTCTGGTCCGACGTGAGGGAACACAAAAATACAGCGTATCTAGTAAATTGGTAGAAATGACTTCGCCGTTGACTAGTTTATGGAGAAAGAGAATGCCAAAAACAAGCCTACGGTTATAAAGTGAAGGAAGATTAATAAGAAGAAGTCTGTCAGAATAAGAAGGTAGACGAAGACCCGGGTCCCAATTTAGACCGCGTAGGCCAAACTGTAAGAATTGCTTCTGTACCGATTCAATACTACGCTGGTGAACATCATATTGCGGGTTTCACACTGGCGAGCAATATTCTAAAGTAGGGCCAACTAACGAAGTGTATAAAACCTTTGTTACATAGGGATCATCAAATTCTTTGGCCCAACGTTTAATGAAGCCGAGAAGGCTGCTTGCTCTGTTGACAATTGAAGAAATATGAACATTAAATGAAAGTTTAGGGTCAAACATAACGCCTAAGTCTTTGAATGATGGAACACAATCTAACAGAACAGACTTAATAAAGTAATGAGCTAGGAGCGGAGACAAACGACTGAAAGTCATAAAAGAACACTTAGAGGCATTAAGGTGTCATTTATTAACGTGGCACCAATCACAGAACGCATCGAGATCTGATTGCAAGTACTGTTGGAAAGAAAGATCATTATAGGAATAACAAATCTTGACGTCATCCGCAAACATGAGCACGCGTGAATGCGCCAAGGCCAAAGGCAAATCATTTATAAACAATGTAAATAATAGGCCCAGATGACTGCCTTGAAGTACACCTGACGTAACTCAAACAGAGGAACACCTTTTGGGTTCTGCCAATAAGATACGACTTTAACCAACCCAATAATTTTGGTGAAAAACGCATGATGTTAAGTTTCGCGAGAAGCAAAGAATGATCAACCGTATCAAAAGCCTTACTGAAGTCAGTATAAATAACATCAGTTTGACACTTTTTACTGAAGCCATGGTGTACAAGAATAGTCAATTCTAAAAGGTTGGTAAGCGACGAACGACCTTTCATGAAACCATGCTGACAAGGAGAAATAGTGGATCTGGATAGATGTTGAAGAGAAAACGTAATAATTTTCTCAAACAGTTTAGGTATTGCCGAAAGTTTGGCAATGCAACGGTAATCTCCTCTTTTGCTACCCTTTTTAAAAAGCGGAATAATAAATAACTCCTTCCAAATATCAGGAAATCTACAAGTCTCACTCGATATAAAGAATAACCAAGCTAAAGGCTTAGATAGGGAAATAGAACACATTTTAAGGATGCAACTAGGTATATCATCAGGCCCGGAAACGAAGGAAGACTTCATAGATGACAAGCTAGAGAGAATACAGTCTTCAGTAATACTATGAAAAAACATACAATTTAAATGTGTAATTGAAAAGGGATAGGGTGTGGGATCCGAAACAGTAGTAGAATATGTCGACTGAAAAAATTTAGCAAACAGATCTGCAAAATCTAAATCATTATTAGCAGACTGGTCGTTAAATCTGAAGGTGGAAGGTAGGACATTAGAGCGTCTTTTGGAATTGACAAAGTTGTAAAATCTTTTGGGGTTATTATAAAATTCAGCCTTACAGCGCACGAGATAATTGTTGTAGCATTGCGTATTAAAGAGAAAAAATTGAGATTTGGCTATACAATAATTTGCATAGTCAAGTCGCAAACCAGTTTTTTTAAATCTTTTAAAATATCTCGATTTAATGTTACGAAGATTAGGGAGCCTACGTGTAAACCAGACTGGCAAGCTGGAGACGGTAGAGACATTCATATAAGGAACGCATTTATCAATTAGAAATTTAAGAGCAGAATAGAAAAACTTCACTGCACATATCTATATCGCAGCACTCAAATAGAAACGACCAATCAAAACAGAAAACAAGGCTGTTAAGAAGATTGAAATTTGTTTTACGAAAACATCTACGACGAGAATTTGAGATGTTTTTAAATAAATTAGTAACGGAATTGTAAGAAATAGTAACTTCAATGGTAGGATGATAAGGATCTTCAAGTTTCACTAGTGGCTGTGTTTGCGATACAGACCTAACAGTGGGATCAGAGACAAAAACAAGATCGAGGATTCTTTTAGAACAGTTAAGGAAAGAATTCAACTGATATAGTGGCCATTCAAGTAGGCTATCAAGAAAAACATGTTGAGATGAAGGAATTAAGAAAGATAGATTATCATCAACAAGCCAAGAAATATAAGGCAAGTTAAAATTACCTAAAACTAAAGGAACATCACGATCTTTAAGACGACCAAAAATAGTTGGTAAAGCATCAGCATAGTGCACGTAGATCATGATATCAGAAGCTGTAGGAATATAAGAACAAGAGATATACATGCTAAAGTTAGAACATGTAACTTTGACGCAAATAAACTCAACACCTAAGGGGAGATCATTCGGCACCACACTTGAAGACAGATTCGAGTTTACACCGCTACGACGACCAAAACGATCAAGCCTATACGAAATAAAATTATTGGAAAGAATTTCATTATCTAGAACAGAGGAGTTAAGCCAAGTTTCACAGAAAGCTAATATGTCAGCTGAAAAGGTTTGACTATCACAGAAAAGGTTCGACAGCTTGGTAAGAAGTCCTCTTACATTTTGATAATGAATGCAAAGACTAGACGTTATTAGTTTTTTGAAGCAGAAGATAAATTAGGAAGGTGGACAGGCAACGGACGAGAGCTCTTATTGGGCGCAAACTCGGGTCAACCATAGCTGAGAAGTACTCATTTGGTACTGTAATTTTAAAAGAGGAGATTTTGCGAGGCATTGCCAAACTTAGAAAACTTAAACTTTTGAATTAAAACCTTAGCAGGGCAAATATTACCAATGTAAACTGCCACAGACGACTCAGAAGTATCTGGAGCAAGCCTAGAAATAAATAATTGTTTTGCGATGAGGCACTACAGTAAGTGGAGGCGGAGGAGCATTGGGATCCGCAAGTGATTGAGAGCCGGCATGATCCTGTGATTGATCAAAGTTCCCGTGAGGGATAGATTGAGGTACACCGGGGCTTTTAATGGGTACTTCAATCTGAAAAGAAGAGCATAAAGAGGGACAAGAAGATGGTGTAGGCGAAAGTAAAATCGGAGAGGAAGTAATAGAGAGAGCTGGCGACTGCTTACGAGGCAACTCAAGGGTACATTTCTTGTGCAATTTCTCAGAAGGTGGAACAAATTTGAATTGCGACAATAATTGAACGCTAGAGTCACACTCGTTTGACAGCTGTTTGGCCAGTTTGTTTAAAGAAAGAAAAATTTAACAAAGATCCCTATACAATCACTCCTTTTACACTTTTTGCGCATTCATTGTTGATCATTGGTAAATCAACGATCCGAATTAATAGTTCGGAAAATACCCTCCGATTGTTTTTATACCGCTTGGTTAAGAGTCCCCAAGTAAATGAGCCACCATGCTCCTCGCTTCTCCCTTTAATGCGGATTTTAAATAATTAAATTGAAGAGTAGGACTTAAATCCTCTATTCTCAATTAAATCTGCAAATAACTCTACAAACATATCCCATTCTTTTGGCTCTCCAGAGAATGTGGGTGTCTGAATCTTTGGTAACACCGGTAGTTCGCCTCTCACTGTAACATTCTCAACTTATAAATTTTTCTGATCGCTCATTTTCATTTCTAGCATTGACAATAAATTTCGGACATCAAATTGTAAATCATCCATAATATTCTAAATTTTTGCATTACTTGTTAATACTTGACATGCCTGTACCTTCTCCCATAAATAATTTATTTTATTAATATATATTATCCATGTCCCATTGCCTGTTGATTTTAACTCTACTACCTCCAAATATTCCTGAAGCTGTCGAACTCTATCCATAAATATCTCCTGGTTAGCCTTAGCTTTTTTATTACTGGAGGTCGCATTCCCGCCCGATTCTCCTATGCTATCATCTACTGTCTCTGACATGTTTGCCTCTGTTTCAACGCACAACGACTTACTAGGGCCTGGTTTTTCTGACTCTCCTGTGGCTATAATTGTGATACTATCTTTAACACTTCTTCGTGTATTTTATCTCTGAAATACTGATGATCGATCCCCTGCTGTAGCAATTTGTTATGGTTCGATACCCACCGATTCCTTATCTCTTTTACTTCCTTGATCACCTTGCTAGTTAGGTTTCTAGTTTCTAAGGCTTCTAACTGCTTTAACCTTGTATGCAACTCTAACTGCATCCCTAACAATTTGTCTGCCTTATTAGAAAGCATTTTTTCTTATAGGATATCGATATAATTATATAATGAAATTAATAAAATATGTAAATATGCAAATACTTATAACTATTTTAATTATTTTCTTATCTGATGATCCTGTTCGCTGTTGCTTGTCCGCCAATGGTTAAAGTTCGCCGTTTTTTTTTACTGTGTCGTCGCTCAGCTGCTGTTGCCCAGGTCCTATGGGCTCAGGCGGTACCGATGCCGGTCATCGCACCAGACTTCTTTCTATTGGCAATGTATGTTCTTCAGCGGCTTCTCCTTTTCAACTATCTTGTTGCTCTGCTTTCCCTTGTTTTTCTAATTTGGCAATAAATTGTAGAACCTCTTTATCAAATTTTCGAAATATGTATTGAGCGAATATTACGTCAACTTCATTGTATAAATTTAATTTTATTTAATTACACAAGTATTTACCTTCGCCTGTTTTTCCCCAAATGAAGAAGGGTATGGTATCCCTTGCTGCACAATGAGCAGACCATTTTATTGGTGCATCTCTTGTTGCTTGAATGCTTCAAGCAACGTGTACACAGTTCCACTTTTGTTGGCTATTTCCACCTTTTCTTTAGGTGTTAGCGCTTTAAACGTATAGCACAGAAGTGCGCTATGCCAGGGATCTTTGCAGATCTGACAACTATCTTTGAATCCCGCAACCGACCTTTTTTGTAACGGTTTTTTCTATTCCTTTCTCATGGCACTTAGCGAGCAATATCGTAGCTCCAAGTATTCCATAAAATCAGATAGCTTTTGAATTTACCTTGTTTTTCTAATTTGGGTCTCATACAATTGTAGAGCCTCTCTATCAAATTTTCTGCAAATAACTCTACAAGCAGATCCCATACTCTTGGTTCTCCAGAGAATGTGGGTACCTGAATCTTTGGTAACACCGCTCATTTCTCATCGCTCATTTTCATTTCTAGCATTGACAATAAATTTCGGATATCAAATTGTAAATCATCCATAATATTCTTAATTTTTGCATTACTTGTTAATACTTGGCATGCCTGTACCTTCTCCCATAAATAATTTATTTTATTAATATATATTATCCATGTCCCATTGCCTGTTGATTTTAACTCTACTACCTCCAAATATTCCTGAAGCTGTCGAACTCTATCCATAAATATCTCCTGGTTAGCCTTAGCTTTTTTAATACTGGAGGTCGCATTCCCGCGCGATTCTCCTATGCTATCATCTACTATCTCTGACATGTACGCCTCTGCTTCAACGCACACCGACTTACTAGGGCCTGGTTTTTCTAACTCTCCTGTGGCTATAATTTTGGCAACTATCTTTAACACTTCTTTGTGTATTTTATCTCTCAAATACTGATGATCGATCCCCTGCTGTAGCAATTTGTTTTGGTTCAATATCCACCGATTCCTTATCTCTTTTACTTCCTCGATCACCTTGCTAGTTAGGTTTCTAGTTTTTTAGGATTCTAACTGCTTTAACCTCTTATGCAACTCTAACTACTTCCCTAACAATTTGTCAGCCTTATTAGAAAGCATTTTTATCTAATAGGATATCGATATAATTATATAATGAAATTAATAAAATATGTAAATATGCAAATGCTTATAATTATTTTAATTAATTTCTTATCTGATGATCCTGTTCGCTGCTGCTTGTCCGCCAATGGTTCGCCGTTTTTTTTTACTGTGTCGTCGCTCAGCTGCTGTTGTCCAGGGCCTATGGGCTAAGGCGGTACCGCTGCCGGTCATCGCACCAGACTTCCTTCTATTGGCAATGTATAATCTTCAGCGGCCTCTCCTTTGCAACTATCTTGTTGCTCTGCTTTTGTTGGTAGTTGCCGACTTGCAACTACATATAAAGTATATATACACTAGTTCACTTTTTTTTTTATATTAGGGCTTCAAATACGCCACACACCAACTTTATATTGCTTTTTTCTTTCACTTTAGATATATCAGGGCTTCGATTTAGCCACACCCCAACTTTATATCGTCCGTTTTTTTTACCGCCGCCGAAATTATTGCAGTTGCTCGACTAGCCAAACAGCCTTTATATACTTGGTCGCACGCACTTTTTATTTATTAAGCAATATTTTGTTTATATATTATACTCTGTCTCTTACCACTGGTGGGGGAAAACAAGAGTTTTTTATTTTGCTACCTTTATCTGATCTTATCATAAGAATTCAGACTTTACGGAGCTGATTCATTCTCTGAGTCTTTTACCACTGGTGGGGGAAAACTACAGAGTTCCTTTTTATCGAAGGACCAAAATGAATAGGGATTCCGGGAGAAGGAAAATAACCCAATATTCATTTGTTGAATTCAATATATCAACTGATTTTATTAAAAGAATTGTTGTGTATATAAATGAATTCTAAGACTCTAGGCAACAATTGTTCTTAAAAATACTTATTTTAATGACCCACGCTTTCGGGGTCTCTTAATGTTTCATATTCTCCATTTATTTTTTTAACTTGTATTAGGGTTGTGGCCAACAATTTTTGCTGTGCAGTTACACAAGTATTTACCTTTGCCTGTTTTTCCCTAAAATGAAGAAGGGTATGGTGTCCCTTGCTGCACAATGAGCAGACCATTTCATTAGTGCATCTCTTGTTGCTTGAATGTTTCAAGCAACGTGTACACAGTTGCAATTTTTTTTGGCTATTTCCAACTTTTCTTTAGGTGTTAGCGCTTTAAACGTATAGCACAGAAGTGCGCTATGCCAGGGATCTTTGCAGATCTGACAACTATCTTTGAATACCGCAACCGACGTTTTTTGTAACGGTTTTTTCTCTTCCTTTCTCATGGCACTTAGCGAGCAATATCTTTGCTCCAAGTATTTCATGACATCAGATAGCTTTTCAATTTCCCTTGTTTTTCTAATTTGGCTCTCATACAATTGTAGAGCCTCTCCATAAAATTTTCGAAGTATGTGTTGAGCGAATATTACCTCAACTTCATCGGATAAATTTGTTTTTATTTTAATTAAGTGTATTGACTCATTAACTATGTGAATCACTCCTTTTACACTTTTTGCGGATTCATTGTTGATCATTGGTAAATTAACGATCCGAATATATTGTTGAAAAATACCCTCCGATTCTTTTTATACCGCTTGGTTAAGAGTTTCCAAGCGGCACTATAATTGTCAGCTGAACCTGACAGTAAATGAGCCACCATGCTCCTCGCTTCTCCCTTTAATGCGGATTTTAAATAATTAAATTTAAGAGTAAGACTTAAATCCTCTCTATTCTCAATTAAATCTGCAAATAACTCTACAAACAGATCCCATTCTCTTGGTTCTCCAGAGAATGTGGGTGTCTGAATCTTTGGTAACATCGGTAGCATTTTCAACTTTTAAATTTTTCTGATCGCTCATTTTCATTTCTAGAATTGACAATGAATTTCGGACATCAAATTGTAAATCATCCATAATATTCTTAATTTTTGCATCACTTGTTAATACTTGGCATGCCTGTACCTTCTCCCATAAATAATTTATTTTATTAATATATATTATCCATGTCCCATTGCCTGTTGATTTCAACTCTACTACCTCCAGATATTCCTGGAGCTGTCGAACTCTATCCATAAATATCTCCTGGTTAGCCTTAGCTTTTTTAATACTGGAGGTCGAATTCCCGCGCGATTCTCCTATGCTATCATCTACTATCTCTGACATGTACGCCTCTGCTTCAACGCACACCGACTTACTAGGGCCTGGTTTTTCTGACTCTCCTGTGGCTATAATTGTGATACTATCTTTAACACTTCTTCGTGTATTTTATCTCTGAAATACTGATGATCGATCCCCTGCTGTAGCAATTTGTTATGGTTCGATACCCACCGATTCCTTATCTCTTTTACTTCCTTGATCACCTTGCTAGTTAGGTTTCTAGTTTCTAAGGCTTCTAATTGCTTTTACCTTGTATGCAACTCTAACTGCATCCCTAACAATTTGTCAGCCTTATTAGAAAGCATTTATATATTATAGGATATCGATATAATTATAAAATGAAATTAATAAAATATGTAAATATGCAAATACTTATAACTATTTTAATTAATTTCTTATCTGATGATCCTGTTCGCTGTTGCTTGTCCGCCAATGGTTAAAGTTCGCCGTTTTTTTTTACTGTGTCGTCGCTCAGCTGCTGTTGCCCAGGTCCTATGGGCTCAGGCGGTACCGGTGCCGGTCATCGCACCAGACTTCCTTCTATTGGCAATGTATGTTCTTCAGCGGCTTCTCCTTTTCAACTATCTTGTTGCTCTGCTTTCCCTTGTTTTTCTAATTTGGCAATAAATTGTAGAACCTCTTTATCAAATTTTCGAAATATGTATTGAGCGAATATTACGTCAACTTCATTGTATAAATTTAATTTTATTTAATTACACAAGTATTTACCTTCGCCTGTTTTTCCCCAAAATGAAGAAGGGTATGGTATCCCTTGCTGCACAATGAGCAGACCATTTTATTGGTGCATCTCTTGTTGCTTGAATGCTTCAAGCAACGTGTACACAGTTCCACTTTTGTTGGCTATTTCCACCTTTTCTTTAGGTGTTAGCGCTTTAAACGTATAGCACAGAAGTGCGCTATGCCAGGGATCTTTGCAGATCTGACAACTATCTTTGAATCCCGCAACCGACCTTTTTTTTAACGGTTTTTTCTATTCCTTTCTCATGGCACTTAGCGAGCAATATCGTAGCTCCAAGTATTCCATAAAATCAGATAGCTTTTGAATTTACCTTGTTTTTCTAATTTGGGTCTCATACAATTGTAGAGCCTCTCTATCAAATTTTCTGCAAATAACTCTACAAGCAGATCCCATACTCTTGGTTCTCCAGAGAATGTGGGTACCTGAATCTTTGGTAACACCGCTCATTTCTCATCGCTCATTTTCATTTCTAGCATTGACAATAAATTTCGGATATCAAATTGTAAATCATCCATAATATTCTTAATTTTTGCATTACTTGTTAATACTTGGCATGCCTGTACCTTCTCCCATAAATAATTTATTTTATTAATATATATTATCCATGTCCCATTGCCTGTTGATTTTAACTCTACTACCTCCAAATATTCCTGAAGCTGTCGAACTCTATCCATAAATATCTCCTGGTTAGCCTTAGCTTTTTTAATACTGGAGGTCGCATTCCCGCGCGATTCTCCTATGCTATCATCTACTATCTCTGACATGTACGCCTCTGCTTCAACGCACACCGACTTACTAGGGCCTGGTTTTTCTAACTCTCCTGTGGCTATAATTTTGGCAACTATCTTTAACACTTCTTTGTGTATTTTATCTCTCAAATACTGATGATCGATCCCCTGCTGTAGCAATTTGTTATGGTTCAATATCCACCGATTCCTTATCTCTTTTACTTCCTCGATCACCTTGCTAGTTAGGTTTCTAGTTTTTTAGGATTCTAACTGCTTTAACCTCTTATGCAACTCTAACTACTTCCCTAACAATTTGTCAGCCTTATTAGAAAGCATTTTTATCTAATAGGATATCGATATAATTATATAATGAAATTAATAAAATATGTAAATATGCAAATGCTTATAATTATTTTAATTAATTTCTTATCTGATGATCCTGTTCGCTGCTGCTTGTCCGCCAATGGTTCGCCGTTTTTTTTTACTGTGTCGTCGCTCAGCTGCTGTTGTCCAGGGCCTATGGGCTAAGGCGGTACCGCTGCCGGTCATCGCACCAGACTTCCTTCTATTGGCAATGTATAATCTTAAGCGGCCTCTCCTTTGCAACTATCTTGTTGCTCTGCTTTTGTTGGTAGTTGCCGACTTGCAACTACATATAAAGTATATATACACTAGTTCACTTTTTTTTTTATATTAGGGCTTCAAATACGCCACACACCAACTTTATATTGCTTTTTTCTTTCACTTTAGATATATCAGGGCTTCGATTTAGCCACACCCCAACTTTATATCGTCCGTTTTTTTTACCGCCGCCGAAATTATTGCAGTTGCTCGACTAGCCAAACAGCCTTTATATACTTGGTCGCACGCACTTTTTATTTATTAAGCAATATTTTGCTTATATATTATACTCTGTCTCTTACCACTGGTGGGGGAAAACAAGAGTTTTTTATTTTGCTACCTTTATCTGATCTTATCATAAGAATTCAGACTTTACGGAGCTGATTCATTCTCTGAGTCTTTTACCACTGGTGGGGGAAAACTACAGAGTTCCTTTTTATCGAAGGACCAAAATGAATAGGGATTCCGGGAGAAGGAAAATAACCCAATATTCATTTGTTGAATTCAATATATCAACTGATTTTATTAAAAGAATTGTTGTGTATATAAATGAATTCTAAGACTCTAGGCAACAATTGTTCTTAAAAATACTTATTTTAATGACCCACGCTTTCGGGGTCTCTTAATGTTTCATATTCTCCATTTATTTTTTTAACTTGTATTAGGGTTGTGGCCAACAATTTTTGCTGTGCAGTTACACAAGTATTTACCTTTGCCTGTTTTTCCCTAAAATGAAGAAGGGTATGGTGTCCCTTGCTGCACAATGAGCAGACCATTTCATTAGTGCATCTCTTGTTGCTTGAATGTTTCAAGCAACGTGTACACAGTTGCAATTTTTTTTGGCTATTTCCAACTTTTCTTTAGGTGTTAGCGCTTTAAACGTATAGCACAGAAGTGCGCTATGCCAGGGATCTTTGCAGATCTGACAACTATCTTTGAATACCGCAACCGACGTTTTTTGTAACGGTTTTTTCTCTTCCTTTCTCATGGCACTTAGCGAGCAATATCTTTGCTCCAAGTATTTCATGAAATCAGATAGCTTTTCAATTTCCCTTGTTTTTCTAATTTGGCTCTCATACAATTGTAGAGCCTCTCCATAAAATTTTCGAAGTATGTGTTGAGCGAATATTACCTCAACTTCATCGGATAAATTTGTTTTTATTTTAATTAAGTGTATTGACTCATTAACTATGTGAATCACTCCTTTTACACTTTTTGCGGATTCATTGTTGATCATTGGTAAATTAACGATCCGAATATATTGTTGAAAAATACCCTCCGATTCTTTTTATACCGCTTGGTTAAGAGTTTCCAAGCGGCACTATAATTGTCAGCTGAACCTGACAGTAAATGAGCCACCATGCTCCTCGCTTCTCCCTTTAATGCGGATTTTAAATAATTAAATTTAAGAGTAAGACTTAAATCCTCTCTATTTTCAATTAAATCTGCAAATAACTCTACAAACAGATCCCATTCTCTTGGTTCTCCAGAGAATGTGGGTGTCTGAATCTTTGGTAACATCGGTAGCATTTTCAACTTTTAAATTTTTCTGATCGCTCATTTTCATTTCTAGAATTGACAATGAATTTCGGACATCAAATTGTAAATCATCCATAATATTCTTAATTTTTGCATCACTTGTTAATACTTGGCATGCCTGTACCTTCTCCCATAAATAATTTATTTTATTAATATATATTATCCATGTCCCATTGCCTGTTGATTTCAACTCTACTACCTCCAGATATTCCTGGAGCTGTCGAACTCTATCCATAAATATCTCCTGGTTAGCCTTAGCTTTTTTAATACTGGAGGTCGAATTCCCGCGCGATTCTCCTATGCTATCATCTACTATCTCTGACATCTACGCCTCTGCTTCAACGCACACCGACTTACTAGGTCCTGGTTTTTCTAACTCTTCTGTGGCTATAATTTTGGCAACTATCTTTAACACTTCGTGTATTTTATCTCTCAAATACTGATGATCGATCCCCTGCTGTAGCAATTTGTTATGGTTCGGTATCCACCGATTTCTTATCTCTTTTACTTCCTCGATCACCTTGCTAGTTAGGTTTCTAGTTTTTTAGGATTCTAACTGCTTTAACCTCTTATGCAACTCTAACTACTTCCCTAACAATTTGTCAGTCTTATTAGAAAGCATTTTTATCTAATAGGATATCGATATAATTATATAATGAAATTAATAAAATATGTAAATATGCAAATACTTATAACTATTTTAATTAATTTCTTATCTGATGATCCTGTTCGCTGCTGCTTGTCCGCCAATGGTTAAAGTTCGCCGTTTTTTTTTTTTTACTGTGTCGTCGCTCAGCTGCTGTTGTCCAGGGCCTATGGGCTTAGGCGTTACCGGTGCCGGTCATCGCACCAGACTTCCTTCTATTGGCAATGTATAATCTTCAGCGGCCTCTCCTTTGCAACTATCTTGTTGCTCTGCTTCTGTTGGTAGTTGCCGACTTGCAACTACATATAGTGTATATATACACTAGTTCACTATTTTTTTTTATATTAGGGCTTCAAATACGCCACACACCAACTTTATATTGCTTTTTTCTTTCACTTTAGATATAGCTGGGCTTCGATTAGCCACACCCCAACTTTATATCGTCCGTTTTTTTTTACCGCCGCCGAAATTATTGCAGTTGCTTGACTAGCCAAACAGCCTTTATATACTTGGTCGCACGCACTTTTTATTTATTAAGCAATATTTGCTTTTATATTATACTCTGTCTCTTACCACTGGTGGGGGAAAACAAGAGTTTTTTATTTTGCTACCTTTATCTGATCTTATCATAAGAATTCAGACTTTACGGAGCTGATTCATTCTCTGAGTCTTTTACCACTAACACAATCTTCATTATTTGAATTCAATATATGAACTGATTTTATTAAAAGAATTGTTGTGTATATAAATGAATTCTTAGACTCTAGGCGACAATTGTTCTTAAAAATACTTATTCTAATGACCCACGCTTTAGGGGGCTTTAATGTTTCATATTCTCCATTTATTTTTTTAACTTGTATTAGGGCTGTGGTTAACATTATTGCTGTGCCGTTACACAAGTTTTAACCTTTGCCTGTTTTTCCCCAAAATGAAGAAGGGTATGGTTAGCTATTTCCACCCTTTCTTTAGGTGTTAGCGCTTTAAACTTATAGCACAGAAGTGCGCTGTGCCAGGGATCTTTGCAGATCGGACAACCATCTTTGAATCCCGCAACCGACGTTTTTTGTAACGGTTTTTTTCTATTCCTTTCTCATGGCACTTAGCGAGCAATATCTTAGCTCCAAGTATTCCATGAAATCAGATAGCTTTTGAATTTCCCTTGTTTTTCTAATTTGGCTCTCATAGAATTGTAGAGCCTCTCTATCAAATTTTTGAAGTATGTGTTGAGCGAATATTACGTCAACTTCATCGGATAAATTTGCTTTTATTTTAATAAAGTGTATTGACTCATTAACTATGTCAATCACTTCTTTTACACTTTTTGCGGATTCATTGTTGATCATTGGTAAATTAACGATCCGAATTAATTGTTCGGAAAATACCCTCCGATTGTTTTCATACCGCTTGGTTAAGAGTTCCCAAGCGGCACTATAATTGTCAGCTAAACCTGACAGTAAATGAGCCACCATGCTCCTCGCTTCTCCCTTTAATGCGGATTTTAAATAATTAAATTTAAGAGTAAGACTTAAATCCTCTCTATTCTCAATTAATTCTGCAAATAACTCTACAAACAGATCTCATTCTCGTGGCTATCCAGAGAATGTGGAATGTCTCACGGTAACATTCTCAACTTTTAAATTTTTCTGATTGCTCATTTTACTTCCTAGATCACCTTGCTAGTTAGGTTTCTCTTTTCTAAGGATTCTAACTGCTTTAACCTTGTATGCAACTCTAACTGCTTCCCTAACAATTTGTCAGCCTTATTAGAAAGCATTTTTATCTTATAGGATATCGATATAATTATATAATGAAATTAATAAAATATGTAAATATGCTGATGATCCTGTTCGCTGCTGCTTGTCCGCCAATGGGTAAAGTTCGCCGTTTTTTTTTACTGTGTCGTCGCTCAGCTGCTGTTGTCCAGGGCCTATGGGCTCAGGCGGTACCGGTGCCGGCCATCGCACCAGACTTCCTTCTATTGGCAATGTATAATCTTCAGCGGCCTCTCCTTTGCAATTATCTTGTTGCTCTGCTGCTGTTGGTAGTTGCCGACTTGCAACTACTTATAGTGTATATATACACTAGTTCACTTTTTTTTTTTGATATTAGGGCTTCAAATACGCCACACACCAACTTTATATTTTTATATTGCTTTTTTCTATCACTTTATATATATCTGGTCTTCGATTTAGCCACACACCAACTTTATATCGTCCGTTTTTTTTTTTACCGCCGCCAAAATTATTGCAGTTGCTCGACTAGCCAAACAGCCTTTATATACTTGGTCGCACGCACTTTTTATTTATTAAGTAATATTTTGATTTTATATTACACTCGGTGTCTTACCACTGGTGTGGGAAAACAAGAGTTTTTTATTTTGCTACCTTTACCTGATCTTATCATAAGAATTCAGACTTTAAGGAGCTATAATTTCTGTGAGTCTCTTACCACTGGTGGGGGAAAACTACAGAGTTCCTTTTTATCGAAGGACCAAAATGAATAGGGATTCCGGGAGAAGGAAAATAACACAATCTTCATTATTTGAATTCAATATATGAACTGATTTTATTAAAAGAATTGTTGTGTATATAAATGAATTCTTAGACTCTAGGCGGCAATTGTTCTTAAAAATACTTATTCTAATGACCCACGCTTTAGGGGGCTTTAATGTTTCATATTCTCCATTTATTTTTTTAACTTGTATTAGGGCTGTGGCCAACAATTATTGCTGTGCCGTTACACTGGTTTTAACCTTTGCCTGTTTTTCCCCAAAATAAAGAAGGGTATGGTTAGCTATTTCCACCCTTTCTTTAGGTGTTAGCGCTTTAAACTTATAGCACAGAAGTGCGCTGTGCCAGGGATCTTTGCAGATCGAACAACCATCTTTGAATCCCGCAACCGACGTTTTTTGTAACGGTTTTTTTCTATTCCTTTCTCATGGCACTTAGCGAGCAATATCTTAGCTCCAAGTATTCCATGAAATCAGATAGCTTTTGAATTTCCCTTGTTTTTCTAATTTGGCTCTCATACAATTGTAGAGCCTCTCTATCAAATTTTTGAAGTATGTATTGAGCGAACATTACGTCAACTTCATCGGATAAATTTACTTTTATTTTAATAAAGTGTATTGTTAATCACTCCTTTTACACTTTTTGCGCATTCATTGTTGATCATTGGTATTTACCAATGATTTCAACGATCCGAATTAATTGTTCGGAAAATACCCTCCTATTGTTTTTATACCGCCTGGTTAAGAGTTCCCAAGCGGCACTATAATTGTCAGCTGAACCTGACAGTAAATAAGCCACCATGCTCCTCGCTTCTCCCTTTAATGCGGATTTTAAATAATTAAATTTAAGAGTAAGACTTAAATCCTCTCTATTCTCAATTAATTCTGCAAATAACTCTACAAACAGATCGCATTCTCTTGGCTCTCCAGAGAATGTGGGTGTCTGAATCTTTGGTAACACCGGTAGTTCGCCTCTCACGGTAACATTCTCAACTTTTAAATTTTCTGATCGCTCATTTTCATTTCTAGCATTGACAAAAATCAAATTGTAAATCATCCATAATATTCTTAATTTTTGCATCACTTGTTAATACTTGACATGCCTGTACCTTCTCCCATAAATAATTTATTTTATTAATATCCTGGAGCTGTCGAACTCTATCCATAAATATCTCCTGGTTAACCGTAGCTTTTTCATTACTGGAGGTCGCATTTCCGCGCGATTCTCCTATGCTATCATCTACTATCTCTGACATGTTCGCCTCTGCTTCAACGCACACCGACTTACTAGGGCCTGGTTTTTTTTTTTGGCAACTATCTTTAACACTTCTTCGTGTATTTTATCTCTCAAATACTGATGATCGATCCCCTGCTGTAGCAATTTGTTATGGTTCGGTATCCACCGATTCCTTATCTTTTTTACTTCCTAGATCACCTTGCTAGTTAGGTTTCTAGTTTCTAAGGATTCTAAATGCTTTAACCTTGTATGCAACTCTAACTGCTTCCCTAACAATTTGTCAGCCTTATTAGAAAGCATTTTTATCTAATAGGATATCGATATGATTATATAATGAAATTAATAAAATATGTAAATATGCAAATACTTATAAATTTTTTAATTAATTTCTTATCTGATGATCCTGTTCGCTGCTGCTTGTCCGCCAATGGTTAAAGTTCACCGTTTTTTTTTGTTTACTGTGTCGTCGCTCAGCTGCTGTTGTCCAGGGCCTATGGGCTCAGGCGGTACCGGGGCCGGTCATCGCACCAGATCTTGTTGCTCTGCTGCTGTTGGTAGTTGCCGACTTGCAACTACATATAGTGTATATATACACTAGTTCACTTTTTTTTTTTTTTGATATTAGGGCTTCAAATACGCCACACACCAACTTTATATTATTATATTGCTTTTTTCTTTCACTTTATATATATCTGGGCTTCGAATTAGCCACACACCAACTTTATATCCTCCGTTTTTTTTTTTACCGCCGCCGAAATTATTGCAGTTGCTCGACTAGCCAAACTGCCTTTATATACTCGGTCGCACGCACTTTTTATTTAATAAACAATATTTTGCTTTTATATTATACTCTGTCTCTTACCACTGGTGGGGGAAAACAAGAGTTTTTTATTTTGCTACCTTTATCTGATCTTATCATAAGAATTCAGACTTTAAGGAGCTGATTCATTCTCTGAGTCTCTTACCAATGGTGGGGGAAAACTACAGAGTTCCTTTTTATCGAAGGACCAAAATGAATAGGGATTCCGGGAGAAGGAAAATAACCCAATCTTTATTCGTTGAATTCAAAATATGAACTGATTTTCTTAGACTCTAGGCAACAATTGTTCTTAAAAATACTTATTCTAATGACCCACGCTTTAGGGGGCTTTAATGTTTCATATTCTCCATTTATTTTTTTAACTTGTATTAGGGCTGTGGCCAACAATTATTGCTGTGCCGTTACACAAGTATTTACCTTTGCCTGTTTTTCCCCAAAATGAAGAAGGGTATGGTTATCTATTTCCACCTTTTCTTTAGGTGTTAGCGCTTTAAACTTATAGCACAGAAGTGCGCTGTGCCAGGGATCTTTGCAGATCGGATAACCATCTTTGAATCCCGCAACCGACGTTTTTTGTAATGGTTTTTTCCCTTCCTTTTTCATGGCACTTAGCGAGCAATATCTTTGCTCCAAGTATTTCATGACATCAGATAGCTTTTGAATTTCTCTTGTTTTTCTAATTTGGCTTTCATACAATTGTAGAGCCTCTCTATCAAATTTTTGAAGTATGTGTTGAGCGAATATTACGTCAACTTCATCGGATAAATTTGCTTTTATTTTAATAAAGTGTATTGACTCATTAACTATGTCAATCACTTCTTTTACACTTTTTGCGGATTCATTGTTGATCATTGGTAAATTAACGATCCGAATTAATTGTTCGGAAAATACCCTCCGATTGTTTTCATACCGCTTGGTTAAGAGTTCCCAAGCGGCACTATAATTGTCAGCTAAACCTGACAGTAAATGAGCCACCATGCTCCTCGCTTCTCCCTTTAATGCGGATTTTAAATAATTAAATTTAAGAGTAAGACTTAAATCCTCTCTATTCTTAATTAATTCTGCAAATAACTCTACAAACAGATCTCATTCTCTTGGCTCTCCAGAGAATGTGGAATGTCTCACGGTAACATTCTCAACTTTTAAATTTTTCTGATCGCTCATTTTCATTTCTAGCATTGACAATGAATTTCGGACATCAAATTGTAAATCATCCATAATATACTTAATTTTTGCATCACTTGTTAATACTCGACAAGCCCGTACCTTCTCCCATAAATAATTTATTTTATTAATATATATTATCCATGTCCCATTGCCTGTTGATTTCAACTCTACTACCTCCAAATATTCATGGAGCTGTCAAACTCTAACTAAAATATATCCTGGTTAACCTTAGCTTTTTCATTACTGGAGTTCGCATTCCCGCGCGATTCTCCTATGCTATCATCTACTATCTCTGACATGTTCGCCTCTGCTTCAACGCACACTTACTTACTAGGGCCTGGTTTTTCTAACTCTCCTGTGGCTATAATTTTGGCAACTATCTTTAACACTTCTTCGTGTATTTTATCTCTTAAATACTGATGATCGATCCCCTGCTGTAGCAATTTGTTATGGTTCGGTATCCACCGATTCCTTATCTCTTTTACTTCCTCGATCACCTTGCTAGTTAGGTTTCTAGTTTCTAAGGATTCTAACTGATTTAACCTTGTATGCAACTCTAACTGCTTTCCTAACAATTTGTCAGTCTTATTAGAAAGCATTTTTATCTAATAGGATATAGATATAATTATATAATGAAATTAATAAAATATGTAAATATGCAAATACTTATAACTTTTTTAATTAATTTCTTATCTGATGACCCTGTTCGCTGCTGCTTGTCCGCCAATGGTTAAAGTTCGCCGTTTTTTTTGTTTACTGTGTCGTCGCTCAGCTGCTGTTGTCCAGGGCCTATGGGCTAAGGCGGTACCGGTGCCGGTCATCGCACCAGACTTCCTTCTATTGGCAATGTATGTTCTTCAACGGCCTCTTCTTTGCAACTATCTTGTTGCTCTGCTGCTGTTGGTAGTTGCCGACTTGCAACTACATATAGTGTATATATACACTAGTTCACTTTTTTTTTTTGATATTAGGGCTTCAAATACGCCACACACCAACTTTATATATTTATATTGCTTTTTTGTTTCACTTTATATATATCTGGGCTTCGAATTAGCCACACACCAACTTTATATCGTCCGTTTTTTTTTTACCGCCGCCGAAATTCTTGCAGTTGCTCGAAACAGTTTATATACTCGGTCGCACGCACTTTTTATTTATTAAGCAATATTTTGCTTTTATATTATACTCTGTCTCTTACCACTAGTGGGGGAAAACAAGAGTTTTTTATTTTGCTATATTTATCTGATCTTATCATAAGAATTCAGACTTTAAGAAGCTGATTCATTCTCTGAGTCTCTTAACACTGGTGGGATTCCGGGAGAAGGAAAATAACCCAATCTTTATTCGTTGAATTCAAAATATGAACTGATTTTATTAAAAGAATTGTTGTGTATATAAATGAATTCTTAGACTCTAGGCAACAATTGTTCTTAAAAATACTTATTCTAATGACCCACGCTTTCGGGGTATGAAAATTGTTTATATTTCATGCTCAGCGTTGGCTACTTGATACCGCGCCGCTGTTATAATCTTAAGTGTTTTCCACAGAATGTGGATGCATGTTTTGTTTGGTTTTAGGCAATAATTGTCATATGAGTCATAACTTATTTTTGTGTAATGTTTTTATTTAGTTTTGTATATTTCTTGGTGCATCTGATTTGGTGAAGCCATTTCAGATGAACACGATGTTTAGTCTTAAACATGGCGGATAGAACATTAAAAATGTCGGCTTTAGAATTGTTCTAACTGCTACATCAAAGATAGCGGCTTTAAGGCACAAAATGGCGGGCGGAAGACTCAATATGGCGAATAGAAGATTAAAAGATAACGTCTTAAAGACTCAAAATGGCGAGTAGAATACTCAAAATGGTGGCTGTAGGATTGTTCTACCTGCTACATCAAAGATAACGGCTTAAAGACTCAAAATGGGGGGTACAAGGCTCAAAATGGAGCCGTTAGAATGGATTCAGCAGCTCGTATGACTTCTATATTAAATATGGCGGCTAAAAGCCTCAAAAAGGCGAGTAGAAGACTCAAAATGGGGACTGTAGATTTGTTCTATCTGCTACATCACAGATAGCTGCTAAAAGACTCAAAATGGAGGGTATAACATTCAAAATGGCGGCTGTAAAGTTGTTCTACCTTCTACATCACAGATAGCGGCTAAAAGACTCAAAATGGAGGGTATAACATTCCTTCTACATCAATGCTTCAAGCAACGTGTACACAGTTGCACTTTTTTTTTTGGCTATTTCCACCCTTTCTTTATGTATTAGCGCTTTTAACTTATAGCACAGAAGTGCGCTATGCCAGGAACTTTGCAGATCGTACAACCATCTTTGAATCCCGCAACCGACGTTTTTTGTAACGGTTTTTTCTCTTCCTTTCTCATGGCACTAAGCGAGCAATTTCTTTGCTCCAAGTATTCCATGACATCAGATAGCTTTTGCATTTCCCTTGTTTTTCTAATTTGGCTCTCATACAATTGTAGAGCCTCTCTATCAAACTTTCGAAGTATGTATTGAGCGAACATTACGTCAACTTCATCGGATAAATTTGCTTTTATTTTAATTAAGTGTATTGACTCATTAACTATGTCAATCACTCCTTTTACACTTTTTGCGGATTCATTGTTGATCATTGGTAAATTAACGATCCGAATTAATTGTTCGGAAAATACCCTCCGATTGTTTTCTTACCGCTTGGTTAAGAGTTCCCAAGCGGAACTATAATTGTCAGCTGAACCTGACAGTAAATGAGCCACCATGCTCCTCGCTTCTCCCTTTAATGCGGATTTTAAATAATTGAATTTAAGAGTAAGACTTAAATCCTTTCTATTCTCAATTAATTCTGCAAATAACTCTACAAACAGATCCCATTCTCTTGGCTCTCCAGAGAATGTGGGTGTCTGAATCTTTGGTAACACCGGTAGTTCGCCTCTCACGGTAACATTCTCAACTTTTAAATTTTTATGATCGCTCATTTTCATTTCTAGAATTGACAATGAATTTCGGACATCAAATTGTAAATCATCCATAATATTCTTAATTTTTGCATCACTTGTTAATACTTGACATGCCTGTACCTTCTCCCATAAATAATTTATTTTATTAATATCCTGGAGCTGTCAAACTCTATCCATAAATATCTCCTGGTTAATCTTAGCTTTTTCATTACTGGAGGTCGCATTCCCGCGCGATTCTCCTATGCTATCATCTACTATCTCTGACATGTTCGCCTCTGCTTCAACGCACACCGACTTACTAGGGCCTGGTTTTTTTTTTTGGCAACTATCTTTAACACTTCTTCGTGTATTTTATCTCTCAAATACTGATGATCGATCCCCTGCTGTAGCAATTTGTTATGGTTCGGTATCCACCGATTCCTTATCTTTTTTACTTCCTAGATCACCTTGCTAGTTAGGTTTTTAGTTTCTAAGGATTCTTACTGCTTTAACCTTGTATGCAACTCTAACTGCTTCCCTAACAATTTGTCAGCCTTATTAGAAAGCATTTTTATCTAATAGGATATCGATATGATTATATAATGAAATTAATAAAATATGTAAATATGCAAATACTTATAACTTTTTTAATTAATTTCTTATCTGATGATCCTGTTCGCTGCTGCTTGTCCGCCAATGGTTAAAGTTCACCGTTTTTTTTTGTTTTCTGTGTCGTCGCTCAGCTGCTGTTGTCCAGGGCCTATGGGCTCAGGCGGTACCGGGGCCGGTCATCGCACCAGATCTTGTTGCTCTGCTGCTGTTGGTAGTTGCCGACTTGCAACTACATATAGTGTATATATACACTAGTTCACTTTTTTTTTTTTTTATATTAGGGCTTCAAATACGCCACACACCAACTTTATATTATTATATTGCTTTTTTCTTTCACTTTATATATATCTGGGCTTCGAATTAGCCACACACCAACTTTATATCGTCCTTTTTGTTTTTTACCGCCGCCGAAATTATTGCAGTTGCCAAACTGCCTTTATATACTCGGTCGCACGCATTTTTTATTTAATAAGCAATATTTTGCTTTTATATTATACTCTGTCTCTTACCACTGGTGGGGGAAAACAAGAGTTTTTTATTTTGCTTCCTTTATCTGATCTTATCATAAGAAATCAGACTTTAAGGAGCTGATTCATTCTCTGAGTCTCTTACCAATGGTGGGGGAAAACTACAGAGTTCCTTTTTATCGAAGGACCAAAATGAATAGGGATTCCGGGAGAAGAAAAATAACCCAATCTTTATTCGTTGAATTCAAAACAAAACAACAATTGTTCTTAAAAATACTTATTCTAATGACCCACGCTTTAGGGGGCTTTAATGTTTCATATTCTCCATTTATTTTTTTAACTTGTATTAGGGCTGTGGCCAACAATTATTGCTGTGCCGTTACACAAGTATTTACCTTTGCCTGTTTTTCCCCAAAATGAAGAAGGGTATGGTTATCTATTTCCACCTTTTCTTTAGGTGTTAGCGCTTTAAACTTATAGCACAGAAGTGCGCTGTGCCAGGGATCTTTGCAGATCGGATAACCATCTTTGAATCCCGCAACCGACGTTTTTTGTAATGGTTTTTTCCCTTCCTTTTTCATGGCACTTAGCGAGCAATATCTTTGCTCCAAGTATTTCATGACATCAGATAGCTTTTGAATTTCTCTTGTTTTTCTAATTTGGCTTTCATACAATTGTAGAGCCTCTCTATCAAATTTTTGAAGTATGTGTTGAGCGAATATTACGTCAACTTCATCGGATAAATTTGCTTTTATTTTAATAAAGTGTATGCGGATTCATTGTTGATCATTGGTAAATTAACGATCCGAATTAATTGTTCGGAAAATACCCTCCGATTGTTTTCATACCGCTTGGTTAAGAGTTCCCAAGCGGCACTATAATTGTCAGCTAAACCTGACTGTAAATGAGCCACCATGCTCCTCGCTTCTCCCTTTAATGCGGATTTTAAATAATTAAATTTAAGAGTAAGACTTAAATCCTCTCTATTCACAATTAATTCTGCAAATAACTCTACAAACAGATCTCATTCTCTTGGCTCTCCAGAGAATGTGGAATGTCTCACGGTAACATTCTCAACTTTTAAATTTTTCTGATCGCTCATTTTCATTTCTAGCATTGACAATGAATTTCGGACATCAAATTGTAAATCATCCATAATATACTTAATTTTTGAATCACTTGTTAATACTCGATATATTAATATATATATTAATATATATTATCCATGTCCCATTGCCTGTTGATTTCAACTCTACTACCTCCAAATATTCATGGAGCTGTCAAACTCTATCCATAAATATCTCCTGGTTAACCTTAGCTTTTTCATTACTGGAGTTCGCATTCCCGCGCGATTCTCCTATGCTATCATCTACTATCTCTGACATGTTCGCCTCTGCTTCAACGCACACCGACTTACTAGGGCCTGGTTTTTCTAACTCTCCTGTGGCTATAATTTTGGCAACTATCTTTAACACTTCTTCGTGTATTTTATCTCTTAAATACTGATGATCGATCCCCTGCTGTAGCAATTTGTTATGGTTCGGTATCCACCGATTCCTTATCTCTTTTACTTCCTCGATCACCTTGCTAGTTAGGTTTCTAGTTTCTAAGGATTCTAACTGATTTAACCTTGTATGCAACTCTAACTGCTTCCCTAACAATTTGTCAGTCTTATTAGAAAGCATTTTTATCTAATAGGATATAGATATAATTATATAATGAAATTAATAAAATATGTAAATATGCAAATACTTATAACTTTTTTAATTAATTTCTTATCTGATGATCCTGTTCGCTGCTGCTTGTCCGCCAATGGTTAAAGTTCGCCGTTTTTTTTTGTTTACTGTGTCGTCGCTCAGCTGCTGTTGTCCAGGGCCTATGGGCTAAGGCGGTACCGGTGCCGGTCATCGCACCAGACTTCCTTCTATTGGCAATGTATGTTCTTCAGCGGCCTCTTCTTTGCAACTATCTTGTTGCTCTGCTGCTGTTGGTAGTTGCCGACTTGCAACTACATATAGTGTATATATACACTAGTTCACTTTTTTTTTTTTGATATTAGGGCTTCAAATACGCCACACACCAACTTTATATATTTATATTGCTTTTTTGTTTCACTTTATATATATCTGGGCTTCGAATTAGCCACACACCAACTTTATATCGTCCGTTTTTTTTTTACCGCCGCCGAAATTATTGCAGTTGCTCGAAACAGTTTATATACTCGGTCGCACGCACTTTTTATTTATTAAGCAATATTTTGCTTTTATATTATACTCTGTCTCTTACCACTAGTGGGGGAAAACAAGAGTTTTTTATTTTGCTATATTTATCTGATCTTATCATAAGAATTCAGACTTTAAGAAGCTGATTCATTCTCTGAGTCTCTTAACACTGGTGGGATTCCGGGAGAAGGAAAATAACCCAATCTTTATTCGTTGAATTCAAAATATGAACTGATTTTATTAAAAGAATTGTTGTGTATATAAATGAATTCTTAGACTCTAGGCAACAATTGTTTTTAAAAATACTTATTCTAATGACCCACGCTTTCGGGGTTTGAAAATTGTTTATATTTCATGCTCAGCGTTGGCTACTTGATACCGCGCCGCTGTTATAATCTTAAGTGTTTTCCACAGAATGTGGATGCATGTTTTGTTTGGTTTTAGGCAATAATTGTCATATGAGTGATAACTTATTTTTGTGTAATGTTTTTATTTAGTTTTGTATATTTCTTGGTGCATCTGATTTGGTGAAGCCATTTCAGATGAACACGATGTTTAGTCTTAAACATGGCGGATAGAACATTAAAAATGTCGGCTTTAGAATTGTTCTAACTGCTACATCAAAGATAGCGGCTTAAAGTCACAAAATGGCGGGCGGAAGACTCAATATGGCGAATAGAAGATTAAAAGATAACGTCTTAAAGACTCAAAATGGCGAGTAGAATACTAAAAATGGTGGCTGTAGGATTGTTCTACCTGCTACATCAAAGATAACGGCTTAAAGACTCAAAATGGGGGGTACAAGGCTCAAAATGGAGCCGTTAGAATGGATTCAGCAGCTCGTATGACTTCTATATTAAATATGGCGGCTAAAAGCCTCAAAAAGGCGAGTAGAAGACTCAAATGGGGACTGTAGATTTGTTCTATCTGCTACATCACAGATAGCTGCTAAAAGACTCAAAATGGAGGGTATAAAATTCAAAATGGCGGCTGTAAAGTTGTTCTACCTTCTACATCACATATAGCGGCTAAAAGACTCAAAATGGAGGGTATAACATTCAAAATGGCGGCTGTAAAGTTGTTCTACCTTCTACATCAAAGATAGCGGCTTAAAAAGTCAAAATGGGTGGTGAAAGATTCAAAATGGCGGCTGTAAAATTGTGCTACCTTCTACATCAATGCTTCAAGCAACGTGTACACAGTTGCACTTTTTTTTTTTGGCTATTTCCACCCTTTCTTTATGTATTAGCGCTTTTAACTTATAGCACAGAAGTGCGCTATGCCAGGAACTTTGCAGATCGGACAACCATCTTTGAATCCCGCAACCGACGTTTTTTGTAATGGTTTTTTCTCTTCCTTTCTCATGGCACTAAGCGAGCAATTTCTTTGCTCCAAGTATTCCATGACATCAGATAGTTTTTGCATTTCCCTTGTTTTTCTAATTTGGCTCTCATACAATTGTAGAGCCTCTCTATCAAACTTTCGAAGTATGTATTGAGCGAACATTACGTCAACTTCATCGGATAAATTTGCTTTTATTTTAATTAAGTGTATTGACTCATTAACTATGTCAATCACTCCTTTTACACTTTTTGCGGATTCATTGTTGATCATTGGTAAATTAACGATCCGAATTAATTGTTCGGAAAATACCCTCCGATTGTTTTCTTACCGCTTGGTTAAGAGTTCCCAAGCGGAACTATAATTGTCAGTTGAACCTGACAGTAAATGCCACCATGCTCCATGCCACCATAGCCACCATGCTCCTCGCTTCTCCCTTTAAATCTTTGGTAACACCGGTAGTTCGCCTCTCACGGTAACATTCTCAACTTTTAAATTTTTATGATCGCTCATTTTCATTTCTAGAATTGACAATGAATTTCGGACATCAAATTGTAAATCATCCATAATATTCTTAATTTTTGCATCACTTGTTAATACTTGACATGCCTGTACCTTCTCCCATAAATAATTTATTTTATTAATATCCTGGAGCTGTCAAACTCTATCCATAAATATCTCCTGGTTAATCTTAGCTTTTTCATTACTGGAGGTCGCATTCCCGCGCGATTCTCCTATGCTATCATCTACTATCTCTGACATGTTTGCCTCTGCTTCAACGCACACCGATTTACTAGGGCCTGGTTTTTTTGACTCTCCTGTGGCTATAATTTTGGCAACTATCTTTAACACTTCTTCGTGTATTTTATATCTGAAATACTGATGATCGATCCCCTGCTGTAGCCATTTGTTATGGTTCGGTATCCACCGATTCCTTATCTCTTTTACTTCCTCAATCACCTTGCTAGTTAGGTTTCTAGTTTCTAAGGCTTCTAACTGCTTTAACCTTGTATGCAACTCTAACTGCTTCCCTAACAATTTGTCAGCCTTATTAGAAAGCATTTTTATCTAATAGGATATCGATATAATTATATAATGAAATTAATAAAATATGTAAATATGCAAATGCTTATAACTATTTTAATTAATTTCTTATCTGATGATCCTGTTCGCTGCTGCTTGTCCGCCAATGGTTCGCCGTTTTTTTTTACTGTGTCGTCGCTCAGCTGCTGTTGTCCAGGGCCTATGGGCTCAGGCGGTACCGGTGCCGGTCATCGCACCAGACTTCCTTCTATTGGCAATGTATAATTTTCAGCGGCCTCTCCTTTGCAACTATCTTGTTGCTCTGCTGCTGTTGGTAGTTGCCGACTTCCAACTACATATAGTGTATATATACACTAGTTCACTTTTTTTTTTTTTTGATATCAGGGCTTCAAATACGCCACACACCAACTTTATATTTTTATATTGCTTTTTTCTTTCACTTTATATATATCTGGGCTTCGAATTAACCACACACCAACTTTATATCGTCCTTTTTGTTTTTTACCGCCGCCGAAATTATTGCAGTTGCCAAACTGCCTTTATATGCTCGGTCGCACGCATTTTTTATTTAATAAGCAATATTTTGCTTTTATATTATACTCTGTCTCTTACCACTGGTGGGGGAAAACAAGAGTTTTTTATTTTGCTACCTTTATCTGATCTTATCATAAGAATTCAGACTTTAAGGAGTTGATTTATTCTCTGAGTCTTTTACCACTGGTGGGGGAAAACTACAGAGTTCCTTTTTATCGAAGGACCAAAATGAATAGGGATTCCGGGAGAAGGAAAATAACCCAATCTTCATTCGTTGAATTCAAAATATGAACTGATTTTATTAAAAGAATTGTTATGTATATAAATGAATTCTTAGACTGTAGGCAACAATTGTTCTTAAAAATACTTCTCCTCAACTGGTCACTTATTTTCTAAACAACAGCCCTTTAGAACGTCTAAATAATATGAATGATTTGGGGGTACAAGGCTCAAAATGGAGCCGTTAGAATGGATTCAGCAGCTCGTATGACTTCTATATTAAGTATGGCGGCTAAAAGCCTCAAAAAGGCGAGTAGAAGACTCAAAATGGTGGCTGTAAAGTTGTTCTACCTTCTACATCACAGATAGCGGCTAAAAGACTTAAAATGGAGGGTATAACATTCAAAATGGCGGCTGTAAAGTTGTTCTACCTGCTACATCAAAGATAACGGCTTAAAGACTCAAAATGGGGGTACAAGGCTCAAAATGGAGCCGTTAGAATGGATTCAGCAGATCGTATGACTTCTATATTAAATATGGCGGCTAAAAGCCTCAAAAAGGCGAGTAGAAGACTCAAAATGGGGACTGTAGATTTGTTCTATCTGCTACATCACAGATAGCTGCTAAAAGACTCAAAATGGAGGGTATAACATTCAAAATGGCGGCTGTAAAGTTGTTCTACCTTCTACATCACAGATAGCGGCTAAAAGACTCAAAATGGAGGGTATAACATTCAAAATGGCGGCTGTAAAGTTGTTCTACCTTCTACATCAAAGATAGCGGCTTAAAGAGTCAAAATGGCTGGTGAAAGATTCAAAATGGCGGCTGTAAAATTGTGCTACCTTCTACATCAAAGATAGCGGCTTAAAAAGTCAAAATGGCTGGTGGAAGATTCAAAATGGCGGCTGTAAAATTGTTCTACATTTTACATCAAAGATAGCGGCTTAAAGGTGGAAGAATCCAAATAGCGGATAGAAGATTAAAAAAAGCGTCTTTAGAATTGTTCTAACTGCAACATCAAAGATAACGGCTTAAAGACTCAAAATTTCGACTAGAAGATTCAAAATAGTGGCTGTAGAATTGTTATACCCGCTACATGAAAGATAACGGATTAAAGACTCAAAATGGCGGGTACAAGACCCAAAATGGCGGTTGTAGAATGGTTTCAGCAGCTCGTATGGCTTCTATATTAAAGATGGCGGATGAAAGATTTAAAATGGCGGGTAGAAGCCTAAAATGGAGGGTGGAAGATTCAAAATGGGGGCTGTAGAATTGTTCTAGCTGCTACATTACAGATAGGGGCTAAAAGACTCAAAATGGAGGGTATAAGATTCAAATTCAACTGTAAAGTTGTTCTACCTTCTACATCAAAGATAGCGGCTTAAAGAGTCAAAATAGCGGGAAGATTGAAAATAGCGTCTTTAGAATTGTTCTAACTACTAAGTTATTAAGTTCAACCTTAATAAGTTCTATTTCAGAATCACGCGTCTTCATTTAAATCTTGATTTTGATTGAAATGATTTTCTTGATTTTGGGTAACTTTAATATTTGAGCGGCTTCTTCAGATAAAATAGTGCTTTGAGAACCACTATCAATCAAGGCTGTTTGTTTCATATTCTCCATTTATTTTTTTAACTTGTAGTAGGGCCGTTACACAAGTATTTACCTTCGCCTGTTTTTCCCCAAAATGAAGAAGGGTATGGTGTCCGTTGCTGCACAATGAGCAGACCATTTCATTAGTGCATCTCTTGTTGCTTGAATGCTTCAAGCAGCGTGTACACAGTTGCACTTTTTTTTTTTGGCTATTTCCACCCTTTCTTTATGTATTAGCGCTTTTAACTTATAGCACAGAAGTGCGCTATGCCAGGAACTTTGCAGATCGGACAACCATCTTTGAATCCTGCAACCGACGTTTTTTGTAATGGTTTTTTCTCTTCCTTTCTCATGGCACTAAGCGAGCAATTTCTTTGCTCCAAGTATTCAATGACATCAGATAGCTTTTGCATTTCCCTTGTTTTTCTAATTTGGCTCTCATACAATTGTAGAGCCTCTCTATCAAACTTTCGAAGTATGTATTGAGCGAACATTACGTCAACTTCATCGGATAAATTTGCTTTTATTTTAATTAAGTGTATTGACTCATTAACTATGTCAATCACTCCTTTTACACTTTTTGCGGATTCATTGTTGATCATTGGTAAATTAACGATCCGAATTAATTGTTCGGAAAATACCCTCCGATTGTTTTCTTACCGCTTGGTTAAGAGTTCCCAAGCGGAACTAAATTTGTCAGCTGAACCTGACAGTAAATGAGCCACCATGCTCCTCGCTTCTCCCTTTAATGCGGATTTTAAATAATTGAATTTAAGAGTAAGACTTAAATCCTTTCTATTCTCAATTAATTCTGCAAATAACTCTACAAACAGATCCCATTCTCTTGGCTCTCCAGAGAATGTGGGTGTCTGAATCTTTGGTAACACCGGTAGTTCGCCTCTCACGGTAACATTCTCAACTTTTAAATTTTTATGATCGCTCATTTTCATTTCTAGAATTGACAATGAATTTCGGACATCAAATTGTAAATCATCCATAATATTCTTAATTTTTGCATCACTTGTTAATACTTGACATGCCTGTACCTTCTCCCATAAATAATTTATTTTATTAATATCCTGGAGCTGTCAAACTCTATCCATAAATATCTCCTGGTTAATCTTAGCTTTTTCATTACTGGAGGTCGCATTCCCGCGCGATTCTCCTATGCTATCATCTACTATCTCTGACATGTTTGCCTCTGCTTCAACGCACACCGATTTACTAGGGCCTGGTTTTTTTGACTCTCCTGTGGCTATAATTTTGGCAACTATCTTTAACACTTCTTCGTGTATTTTATCTCTGAAATACTGATGATCGATCCCCTGCTGTAGCAATTTGTTATGGTTCGGTATCCACCGATTCCTTATCTCTTTTACTTCCTCAATCACCTTGCTAGTTAGGTTTCTAGTTTCTAAGGCTTCTAACTGCTTTAACCTTGTATGCAACTCGAACTGCTTCCCTAACAATTTGTCAGCCTTATTAGAAAGCATTTTTATCTAATAGGATATCGATATAATTATATAATGAAATTAATAAAATATGTAATATGCAAATGCTTATAACTATTTTAATTAATTTCTTATCTGATGATCCTGTTCGCTGCTGCTTGTCCGCCAATGGTTCGCCGTTTTTTTTACTGTGTCGTCGCTCAGCTGCTGTTGTCCAGGGCCTATGGGCTCAGGCGGTACCGGTGCCGGTCATCGCACCAGACTTCCTTCTATTGGCAATGTATAATTTTCAGCGGCCTCTCCTTTGCAACTATCTTGTTGCTCTGCTGCTGTTGGTAGTTGCCGACTTCCAACTACATATAGTGTATATATACACTAGTTCACTTTTTTTTTTTTGATATCAGGGCTTCAAATACGCCACACACCAACTTTATATTTTTATATTGCTTTTTCTTTCACTTTATATATATCTGGGCTTCGAATTAACCACACACCAACTTTATATCGTCCTTTTTGTTTTTTACCGCCGCCGAAATTATTGCAGTTGCCAAACTGCCTTTATATACTCGGTCGCACGCATTTTTTATTTAATAAGCAATATTTTGCTTTTATATTATACTCTGTCTCTTACCACTGGTGGGGGAAAACAAGAGTTTTTTATTTTGCTACCTTTATCTGATCTTATCATAAGAATTCAGACTTTAAGGAGTTGATTTATTCTCTGAGTCTTTTACCACTGGTGGGGGAAAACTACAGAGTTCCTTTTTATCGAAGGACCAAAATGAATAGGGATTCCGGGAGAAGGAAAATAACCCAATCTTCATTCGTTGAATTCAAAATATGAACTGATTTTATTAAAAGAATTGTTATGTATATAAATGAATTCTTAGACTGTAGGCAACAATTGTTCTTAAAAATACTTCTCCTCAACTGGTCACTTATTTTCTAAACAACAGCCCTTTAGAACGTCTAAATAATATGAATGATTTGGGGGTACAAGGCTCAAAATGGAGCCGTTAGAATGGATTCAGCAGCTCGTATGACTTCTATATTAAATATGGCGGCTAAAAGCCTCAAAAGGCGAGTAGAAGACTCAAAATGGGGACTGTAGATTTGTTCTATCTGCTACATCACAGATAGCTGCTAAAAGACTCAAAATGGAGGGTATAACATTCAAAATGGTGGCTGTAAAGTTGTTCTACCTTCTACATCACAGATAGCGGCTAAAAGACTCAAAATGGAGGGTATAACATTCAAAATGGCGGCTGTAAAGTTGTTCTACCTGCTACATCAAAGATAACGGCTTAAAGACTCAAAATGGGGGGTACAAGGCTCAAAATGGAGCCGTTAGAATGGATTCAGCAGCTCGTATGACTTTTATATTAAATATGGCGGCTAAAAGCCTCAAAAAGGCGAGTAGAAGACTCAAAATGGGGAATGTAGATTTGTTCTATCTGCTACATCACAGATAGCTGCTAAAAGACTCAAAATGGAGGGTATAACATTCAAAATGGCGGCTGTAAAGTTGTTCTACCTTCTAAATCACAGATAGCGGCTAAAAGACTCAAAATGGAGGGTATAACATTCAAAATGGCGGCTGTAAAGTTGTTCTACCTTCTACATCAAAGATAGCGGCTTAAAGAGTCAAAATGGCTGGTGAAAGATTCAAAATGGCGGCTGTAAAATTGTGCTACCTTCTACATCAAAGATAGCGGCTTAAAAAGTCAAAATGGCTGGTGGAAGATTCAAAATGGCGGCTGTAAAATTGTTCTACATTTTACATCAAAGATAGCGGCTTAAAGGTGGAAGAATCCAAATAGCGGATAGAAGATTAAAAATAGCGTCTTTAGAATTGTTCTAACTGCAACATCAAAGATAACGGCTTAAAGACTCAAAATTTCGACTAGAAGATTCAAAATAGTGGCTGTAGAATTGTTATACCCGCTACATGAAAGATAACGGATTAAAGACTCAAAATGGCGGGTACAAGACTCAAAATGGCGGTTGTAGAATGGTTTCAGCAGCTCGTATGGCTTCTATATTAAAGATGGCGGATGAAAGATTTAAAATGGCGGGTAGAAGCCTAAAATGGCGGGTGGAAGATTCAAAATGGGGGCTGTAGAATTGTTCTAGCTGCTACATTACAGATAGGGGCTAAAAGACTCAAAATGGAGGGTATAAGATTCAAATTCAACTGTAAAGTTGTTCTACCTTCTACATCAAAGATAGCGGCTTAAAGAGTCAAAATTGCGGGTGGATGATTCAAAATGGTGGCTGTAAAATTGTTTTACCTTCTACATCAAAATAGCGGCTTAAAGACTCAAAATAGCGGAAAGATTGAAAATAGCGTCTTTAGAATTGTTCTAACTACTAAGTTATTAAGTTCAACCTTAATAAGTTCTATTTCAGAATCACGCGTCTTCATTTAAATCTTGATTTTGATTGAAATGATTTTCTTGATTTTGGGTAACTTTAATATTTGAGCGGCTTCTTCAGATAAAATAGTGCTTTGAGAACCACTATCAATCAAGGCTGTTTGTTTCATATTCTCCATTTATTTTTTTAACTTGTATTAGGGCCGTTACACAAGTATTTACCTTCGCCTGTGTTTCCCCAAAATGAAGAAGGGTATGGTGTCCGTTGCTGCACAATGAGCAGACCATTTCATTAGTGCATATCTTGTTGCTTGAATGCTTCAAGCAACGTGTACACAGTTGCACTTTTTTTTTTTGGCTATTTCCACCCTTTCTTTATGTATTAGCGCTTTTAACTTATAGCACAGAAGTGCGCTATGCCAGGAACTTTGCAGATCGGACAACCATCTTTGAATCCCGCAACCGACGTTTTTTGTAATGGTTTTTTCTCTTCCTTTCTCATGGCACTAAGCGAGCAATTTCTTTGCTCCAAGTATTCCATGACATCAGATAGCTTTTGCATTTCCCTTGTTTTTCTAATTTGGCTCTCATACAATTGTAGAGCCTCTCTATCAAACTTTCGAAGTATGTATTGAGCGAACATTACGTCAACTTCATCGGATAAATTTGCTTTTATTTTAATTAAGTGTATTGACTCATTAACTATGTCAATCACTCCTTTTACACTTTTTGCGGATTCATTGTTGATCATTGGTAAATTAACGATCCGAATTAATTGTTCGGAAAATACCCTCCGATTGTTTTCTTACCGCTTGGTTAAGAGTTCCCAAGCGGAACTATAATTGTCAGCTGAACCTGACAGTAAATGAGCCACCATGCTCCTCGCTTCTCCCTTTAATGCGGATTTTAAATAATTGAATTTAGGAGTAAGACTTAAATCCTTTCTATTCTCAATTAATTCTGCAAATAACTCTACAAACAGATCCCATTCTCTTGGCTCTCCAGAGAATGTGGGTGTCTGAATCTTTGGTAACACCGGTAGTTCGCCTCTCACGGTAACATTCTCAACTTTTAAATTTTTATGATCGCTCATTTTCATTTCTAGAATTGACAATGAATTTCGGACATCAAATTGTAAATCATCCATAATATTCTTAATTTTTGCATCACTTGTTAATACTTGACATGCCTGTACCTTCTCCCATAAATAATTTATTTTATTAATATCCTGGAGCTGTCAAACTCTATCCATAAATATCTCCTGGTTAATCTTAGCTTTTTCATTACTGGAGGTCGCATTCCCGCGCGATTCTCCTATGCTATCATCTACTATCTCTGACATGTTTGCCTCTGCTTCAACGCACACCGATTTACTAGGGCCTGGTTTTTTTAACTCTCCTGTGGCTATAATTTTGGCAACTATCTTTAACACTTCTTCGTGTATTTTATCTCTGAAATACTGATGATCGATCCCCTGCTGCAGCAATTTGTTATGGTTCGGTATCCACCGATTCCTTATCTCTTTTACTTCCTCAATCACCTTGCTAGTTAGGTTTCTAGTTTCTAAGGCTTCTAACTGCTTTAACCTTGTATGCAACTCTAACTGCTTCCCTAACAATTTGTCAGCCTTATTAGAAAGCATTTTTATCTAATAGGATATCGATATAATTATATAATGAAATTAATAAAATATGTAAATATGCAAATGCTTATAACTATTTTAATTAATTTCTTATCTGATGATCCTGTTCGCTGCTGCTTGTCCGCCAATGGTTCGCCGTTTTTTTTTACTGTGTCGTCGCTCAGCTGCTGTTGTCCAGGGCCTATGGGCTCAGGCGGTACCGGTGCCGGTCATCGCACCAGACTTCCTTCTATTGGCAATGTATAATTTTCAGCGGCCTCTCCTTTGCAACTATCTTGTTGCTCTGCTGCTGTTGGTAGTTGCCGACTTCCAACTACATATAGTGTATATATACACTAGTTCACTTTTTTTTTTTTTGATATCAGGGCTTCAAATACGCCACACACCAACTTTATATTTTTATATTGCTTTTTTCTTTCACTTTATATATATCTGGGCTTCGAATTAACCACACACCAACTTTATATCGTCCTTTTTGTTTTTTACCGCCGCCGAAATTATTGCAGTTGCCAAACTGCCTTTATATACTCGGTCGCACGCATTTTTTATTTAATAAGCAATATTTTGCTTTTATATTATACTCTGTCTCTTACCACTGGTGGGGGAAAACAAGAGTTTTTTATTTTGCTACCTTTATCTGATCTTATCATAAGAATTCAGACTTTAAGGAGTTGATTTATTCTCTGAGTCTTTTACCACTGGTGGGGGAAAACTACAGAGTTCCTTTTTATCGAAGGACCAAAATGAATAGGGATTCCGGGAGAAGGAAAATAACCCAATCTTCATTCGTTGAATTCAAAATATGAACTGATTTTATTAAAGAATTGTTATGTATATAAATGAATTCTTAGACTGTAGGCAACAATTGTTCTTAAAAATACTTCTCCTCAACTGGTCACTTATTTTCTAAACAACAGCCCTTTAGAACGTATAAATAATATGAATGATTTGGGAGTACTTATGGACCATAAGTTAAATTTTAACACCCATATTTCCACCACGGTCGCAAAGGCCATGAGTGTCCTGGGTTTCGTTAAAAGATGGTCAAAAGAATTTGATGACCCCTAAACAACTAAAGTTCTTTTTACTTCGCTTGTGCGTCCTATTTTAGAGATCTTGCATTTTGTCACATCAATATGAGTCGCATTAGATTAGACTAGAATCCGTTCAAAAGCAGTTCTTGCTATTTGCTCTTTGTGGCTTAAGCTGGGATCGCAATGTCAATTTGCCATCGTATTCTAGTAGACTTCTCTTGATTAACCTTCCGTCCCTAACTAACCGTAGAATTTTGCTTGGTGTCATTTTTATCGACTCGCCTGAGTTATTAGCTCAGGTGAATCTGTCGGTACCATGTAGACGGAGTAGACATACTTTAATACCTTTATCCCTTAGTCGTTGTTCTTCTAACTATGCTATGCATGAACCTTTTAGGGTCCTCTGCTCTGATTACAATCTTCTATCCCCTGTACTCAGTAGTATAATGTGTTTGTCTGTCTTTTCTATTGTGTATTTTGTCCACGCGATTCGTGCCGTGCGTTATACGGCTGCACCCCTCGGTCGGTCGGGTGGGAGGTGGGCAGTTATCTGCTTGGGCTCGCGCGTAACATGCTTTGTCCTGGTGTCGTAGGGGCCACTTGAACGTACTGCGCGTAGTATCGTCAACGTCCGCTATATAAAAGACTCAACATGTCGGGTGGAAGACTAAAATGGCGGGTAGAAGATTCAATATGGGGGCTGTAGAATTGTTCTAGCTGCTACATCACAAATATCGGCTAAAAGACTCAAAATGGAGGGTATAAGATTCAAAATGGCGGCTGTAAAGGTGTTCTACCTCCTACATCAAAGATAGCGGCTTAAAGACTCAAAATGGCAGGTAGAAGACTCGAAATGGTGGATAGAAGATTAAAAATAGCGACTTTAGAATTGTTCTAATTGCTACTTTTAAAATAGCGCCTTAAAGACTCAAAAGCCAATACATATAGTGTATATATACACTAGTTCACTTTTTTTTTTTTTGATATCAGGGCTTCAAATACGCCACACACCAACTTTATATTTTTATATTGCTTTTTTCTTTCACTTTATATATATCTGGGCTTCGAATTAACCACACACCAACTTTATATCGTCCTTTTTGTTTTTTACCGCCGCCGAAATTATTGCAGTTGCCAAACTGCCTTTATATACTCGGTCGCACGCATTTTTTATTTAATAAGCAATATTTTGCTTTTATATTATACTCTGTCTCTTACCACTGGTGGGGGAAAACAAGAGTTTTTTATTTTGCTACCTTTATCTGATCTTATCATAAGAATTCAGACTTTAAGGAGTTGATTTATTCTCTGAGTCTTTTACCACTGGTGGGGGAAAACTACAGAGTTCCTTTTTATCGAAGGACCAAAATGAATAGGGATTCCGGGAGAAGGAAAATAACCCAATCTTCATTCGTTGAATTCAAAATATGAACTGATTTTATTAAAAAAATTGTTATGTATATAAATAAATGCTTAGACTGTAGGCAACAATTGTTCTTAAAAATACTTCTCAACTGGTCACTTATTTTCTAAACAACAGCCCTTTAGAACGTCTAAATAATATGAATGATTTGGGCGTACTTATGGACCATAAGTTAAATTTTAACACCCATATTTCCACCACGGTCGCAAAGGCCATGAGTGTCCTGGGTTTCGTTAAAAGATGGTCAAAAGAATTTGATGACCCCTAAACAACTAAAGTTCTTTTTACTTCGCTTGTGCGTCCTATTTTAGAGATCTTGCATTTTGTCACATCAATATGAGACGCATTAGATTAGACTAGAATCCGTTCAAAAGCAGTTCTTGCTATTTGCTCTTTGTGGCTTAAGCTGGGATCGCAATGTCAATTTGCGATCGTATTCTAGTAGACTTCTCTTGATTAACCTTCCGTCCCTAACTAACCGTAGAATTTTGCTTGGTGTCATTTTTATCGACTCGCCTGAGTTATTAGCTCAGGTGAATCTGTCGGTACCATGTAGACGGAGTAGACATACTTTAATACCTTTATCCCTTAGTCGTTGTTCTTCTAACTATGCTATGCATGAACCTTTTAGGGTCCTCTGCTCTGATTACAATCTTCTATCCCCTGTAATCAGTAGTATAATGTGTTTGTCTGTCTTTTCTATTGTGTATTTTGTCCACGCGATTCGTGCCGTGCGTTATACGGCTGCACCCCTCGGTCGGTCGGGTGGGAGGTGGGCAGTTATCTGCTTGGGCTCGCGCGTAACATGCTTTGTCCTGGTGTCGTAGGGGCCACTTGAACGTACTGCGCGTAGTATCGTCAACGTCCGCTATATAAAAGACTCAACATGTCGGGTGGAAGACTAAAATGGCGGGTAGAAGATTCAATATGGGGGCTGTAGAATTGTTCTAACTGCTACATCACAAATATCGGCTAAAAGACTCAAAATGGAGGGTATAAGATTCAAATGGCGGCTGTAAAGGTGTTCTACCTCCTACATCAAAGATAGCGGCTTAAAGACTCAAAATGGCAGGTAGACTCGAAATGGTGGATAGAAGATTAAAAATAGCGACTTTAGAATTGTTCTAATTGCTACTTTTAAAATAGCGCCTTAAAGACTCAAAAGCCTGTTGGAAGAGTCAAAATGGGGGCTGTAGAATGGTTTCAGCAGCTCGTATGGCTTCTATATTGAAGATATCGGCTATAAGCCTTAAAATGGCGAATAGAAGACTCAAAATGGCGTCTGTAGAAGACTCAAAATGGCGGCTTTAGAATGGTTCTAGCTGCTACATCAAAGATAGCGGCTTAGAGACTCAAAATAAAGGGTAGAAGACTCAAAATGGCGGTGTTAGATGGGTTTCAGCAGCTCGTATGGCTTCTATATTAAAGATGGCGGCTAAAAGACCCAAAATGGCGGGTGGAAGACTAATATGGCTGGTAAAAGATTCAAAATGGGGGCTGAATTGTTCAGGGTGCTACAACACAGATAGCGGCTAAAAGACTCAAAATGGAGGGTATAAGATTCAAAATGCCGGCTGTAAAGTTGTTCTACCTTCTACATCAAAGATAGCGGCTTAAAGACTCAAAATGGCGGGTACAAGACTCAAAATGGCGGCTGTAGAATGGTTTCAGCAGCTCGTATGGCTTCTATATTAAAGATGGCGGCTAAAAGCCTCAAAATGGCGAGTAGAAGACTTAAAATGGCGGCTGTAGAATGGTTCCAGCAGCTCGTATCCATAAATATCTCCTGGTTAACCTTAGCTTTTTCATTACTGGAGGTCGCATTCCCGCGCGATTCTCTTATGCTATCATCTACTATCTCTGACATGTTTGCCTCTGCTTCAACGCACACCGACTTACTGGGGCCTGGTTTTTCTGACTCTCCTGCGGCTATAATTTTGGCAACTATCTTTAACACTTCTTCGTTTATTTTATCACTGAAATACTGATGATCGATCCCCTGCTGTAGCAATTTGTTATGGTTCGGTATCCACCGATTCCTTATCTCTTTTACTTCCTCGGTTCACCTTGCTAGTTAGGTTTCTAGTTTCTAAGGTTTCTAACTGCTTTAACCTTGTATGCAACTCTAACTGCTTCCCTAACAATTTGTCAGACTTATTAGAAAGCATTTTTATCTTATAGGATATCGATATAATTATATAATGAAATTAATAAAATATGTAAATATGCAAATACTTATATGTATTTTAATTAATTTCTTATCTGATGATGGTTAATGGTAAAAGTTCGCCGTTTTTGTTTTACTGTGTCGTCGCTCAGCTGCTGTTGTCCAGGGCCTATGGGCTCAGGCGGTACCGGTGCCGGTCATCGCACCAGACTTGTTGCTCTGCTGCTGTTGGTAGTTGCCGACTTGCAACTACATATAGTGTATATATACACTAGTTCACTTTTTTTTGTTTTGATATAAGGGCTTTAAATACGCCACACACCAACTTTATATTTTTATATTGCTTTTTTCTTTCACTTTATATATATCTGGGCTTCGAATTAGCCACACACCAACTTTATATCGTCCGTTTTTTTTTTACCGCCGCCGAAATTATTGCAGTTGCTCGACTAGCCAAACTGCCTTTGTATACTCGGTCGCACGAACTTTTTATTTAATAAGCAATATTTTGCATTTATATTATACCCTGTTTCTTACCACTGGTGGGGGAAAACAAGAGTTTTTTATTTTGCTACCTTTATCTGATCTTATCATAAGAATTTAGACTTTAAAGAGCTGATTCTCTGAGTCTTTTACCACTGGTGGGGGAAAACTACAGAGTTCCTTTTTATCGAAGGACCAAACTGAATAGGGATTCCGGGAGAAGGAAAATAACCCAATCTTCATTCGTTGAATTCAAAATATGAACTGATTTTATTAAAAAAATTGTTATGTATATAAATGAATTCTTAGACTGTAGGCAACAATTGTTCTTAAAAATACTTCTCCTCAACTGGTCACTTATTTTCTAAACAACAGCCCTTTAGAACGTCTAAATAATATGAATGATTTGGGCGTACTTATGGACCATAAGTTAAATTTTAACACCCATATTTCCACCACGGTCGCAAAGGCCATGAGTGTCCTGGGTTTCGTTAAAAGATGGTCAAAAGAATTTGATGACCCCTATACAACTAAAGTTCTTTTTACTTCGCTTGTCCGTCCTATTTTAGAGTATGGATCTTGCATTTGGTCACCTCAATTTGGGGATATGCGACTCAATATGAGTCGCACCAGATTAGACTAGAATCCGCTCAAAAGCAGTTCTTGCTATTTGCTCTTCGTGGCTTAAGCTGGGATCGCAATGTCAATTTGCCTTCGTATTCTAGTAGACTTCTCTTGATTAACCTTCCGTCCCTAACTAACCGTAGAATTATGCTTGGTGTCATTTTTATCGACTCGCCTGAGTTATTAGCTCAGGTGAATCTGTCGGTACCATGTAGACGGAGTAGACATACTTTAATACCTTTATCCCTTAGTCGTTGTTCTTCTAACTATGTTTTGCATGAACCTTTTAGGGTCCTCTGCTCTGATTACAATCTTCTATCCCCTGTAATCGGCTCAGAGTTTTCTATTAATATGCTTAAAACATCTATCCTATCCCAATTAGTTAATAGATAGCTATAGTATAATGTGTTTGTCTGTCTTTTCTATTGTGTATTTTGCCCACGCGATTCGTGCCGTGCGGTATACGGCTGCACCCCTCGGTCGGTCGGGTGGGAGGTGGGCAGTTATCTGCTTGGGCTGTGTCGTCGCTCAGCTGCTGTTGTCCAGGGCCTATGGGCTCAGGCGGTACCGGTGCCGGTCATCGCACCAGACTTGTTGCTCTGCTGCTGTTGGTAGTTGCCGACTTGCAACTACATATAGTGTATATATACACTAGTTCACTTTTTTTTTTTTTGATATTAGGCCTTTAAATACGCCACACACCAACTTTATATTTTTATATTGCTTTTTTCTTTCACTTTATATATATCTGGGCTTCGAATTAGCCACACACCAACTTTATATCGTCCGTTTTTTTTTTACCGCCGCCGAAATTATTGCAGTTGCTCGACTAGCCAAACTGCCTTTGTATACTCGGTCGCACGAACTTTTTATTTAATAAGCAATATTTTGCATTTATATTATACTCTGGTGGGAGAAAACAAGAGTTTTTTATTTTGCTACCTTTATCTGATCTTATCATAAGAATTTAGACTTTAAGGAGCTGATTCTCTGAGTCTTTTACCACTGGTGGGGGAAAACTACAGAGTTCCTTTTTATCGAAGGACCAAAATGAATAGGGATTCCGGGAGAAGGAAAATAACCCAATCTTCATTCGTTGAATTCAAAATATGAACTGATTTTATTAAAAAAATTGTTATGTATATAAATGAATTCTTAGACTGTAGGCAACAATTGTTCTTAAAAATACTTCTCCTCAACTGGTCACTTATTTTCTAAACAACAGCCCTTTAGAACGTCTAAATAATATGAATGATTTGGGCGTACTTATGGACCATAAGTTAAATTTTAACACCCATATGTCCACCACTGTCGCAAAGGCCATGAGTGTCCTGGGTTTCGTTAAAAGATGGTCAAAAGAATTTGATGACCCCTATACAACTAAAGTTCTTTTTACTTCGCTTGTCCGTCCTATTTTAGAGTATGGATCTTGCATTTGGTCACCTCAATTTGGGGATATGCGACTCAATATGAGTCGCACCAGATTAGACTAGAATCCGCTCAAAAGCAGTTCTTGCTATTTGCTCTTCGTGGCTTAAGCTGGGATCGCAATGTCAATTTGCCTTCGTATTCTAGTAGACTTCTCTTGATTAACCTTCCATCCCTAACTAACCGTAGAATTATGCTTGGTGTCATTTTTATCGACTCGCCTGAGTTATTAGCTCAGGTGAATCTGTCGGTACTATGTAGACGGAGTAGACATACTTTAATACCTTTATCCCTTAGTCGTTGTTCTTCTAACTATGCTATGCATGAACCTTTTAGGGTCCTCTGCTCTGATTACAATCTTCTATCCCCTGTAATCGGCTCAGAGTTTTCTATTAATATGCTTAAAACATCTATCCTATCCCATTTAGTTAATAGATAGCTATAGTATAATGTGTTTGTCTGTCTTTTCTATTGTGTATTTTGTCCACGCGATTCGTGCCGTGCGGTATACGGCTGCACCCCTCGGTCGGTCGGGTGGGAGGTGGGCAGTTATCTGCTTGGGCTCGCGCGGCTAAAAGACTCAAAATGGAGGGTATAAGATTCAAAATGGCGGCTGTAAAGGTGTTCTACCTCCTACTTCAAAGATAGCGTCTTAAAGACTCAAAAATAGCGACTTTAGAATTGTTCTAATTGCTACTTTTAAAATAGCGCCTTAAAGACTCAAAAGCCTGTTGAAAGACTCAAAATGGGGGCTGTAGAATGGTTTCAGCAGCTCGTATGGCTTCTATATTGAAGATATCGGCTATAAGCCTAAAAATGGCGAATATAAGACTCAAAATTGCGGCTGTAGAAGACTCAAAATGGCGGCTGTAGAATGGTTCTAGAAGCTCGTATGGTTTCTATATTAAAGATGGCGGCTAAAAGACTCAAAATGGCGGGTGGAAGACTCAAAATGGCGACTAGATGATTCAAAATGGTGGCTGTAGAATTGTTCTTCCTGCTACATCAAAGATAACAGATTAAAGACTCAAAATGGCGGGTACAAGACTCAAAATGGCGGCTGTAGAATGGTTTCAGCAGCTCGTATGGCTTCTATATTAAAGATGGCGGCTAAAAGCCTCAAAATGGCGAGTAGAAGACTCAAAATGGCGGCTGTAGAATGGTTCCAGCAGCTCGCATGGTTTCTATATTAAAGATGGCGGCTAAAAGACTCAAAATGGCGGGTGGAAGACTCAAAATGGCGGGTGGAAGATTCAAAATGGTGGCTGTAGAATTGTTCTACCTGTTACATCAAAAATAACGGGTTAAAGAATCAAAATGGCGGCTACAAGACTCAAAATAGCGGCTGTAGAATGGTTTCAGCAGCTCGTATGGCTTCTATATTAAAGATGGCGGCTAAAAGACTCAAAATGGCGGGTGGAAGTCACAAAATGGCGGATAGAAGATTAAAAATGGCGGCTTTAGAATTGTTCTAACTGCTACATGGAAGATAGCTGCTTTAAGGCACAAAATGGCGGGTGGAAGACTCAATATGGCGGATATAAGATTCAAAGACTCAAAATGGCGACTAGAAGATTCAAAATGGTGGCTGTAGAATTGTTCTACCTGCTAAATCAAAGATAGCGGCATAAAGACTCAAATGGGAGGGTACAAGGCTCAAAATGGGGGCTGTAGAATGGTTTTAGCAGCTCGTATGGCTTCTATATTGAAGATGGCGGCTAAAAGCCTCAAAATGGTGAATAGAAGACTCAAAATGGCGGCTGTAGAATGGTTCTAGCTGCTACATCAAAGATAGCGGCTTAGAGACTCAAAATGGAGGGTAGAAGACTAAAAATGGGGGCTGTAGAATGGTTTCAGCAGCTCGTATGGCTTCTATATTGAAGATATCGGCTATAAGCCTTAAAATGGCGAATAGAAGACTCAAAATGGCGGCTGTAGAAGACTCAAAATGGAGGCTGTAGAATGGTTCTAGCTGCTACATCAAAGATAGCGGCTTAGAGACTCAAAATGGAGGGTAGAAGACTCAAAATGGCGGTGTTAGAATGGTTTCAGCAGCTCGTATGGCTTCTATATTAAAGATGGCGGCTTAAAGACCCAAAATGGCGGGTGGAAGACTAAAATGGCGGGTAGAAGATTCAAAATGGGGGCTGAAGAATTGTTCAGGGTGCTACATCACAGATAGCGGCTAAAAGACTCAAAATGGAGGGTATAAGATTCAAAATGCCGGCTGTAAAGTTGTTCTACCTTCTACATCAAAGATAGCGGCTTAAAGACTCAAAATGGCGGGTGGAAGAATCAAAATGGCGGATAGAAGATTTGAGATTAGAGTCTTTAGGATTGTTCTAACTGCTACATCAAAGATAACGTCCTAAAGACTCAAAATGGCGACTAGAAGATTCAAAATGGTGGCTGTAGAATTGTTCTACCTGCTACATCCAAGATAGCGGCTTAAAGACTCAAAATGGCGGGTACAACACTCAAAATGGCGGCTGTAGAATGGTTCCAACAGCTTGTATGGCTTCTGTATTAAAGATGGGGCTAAAAGCCTCAAAATGGCGAGTAGAAGACTCAAAATGGCGGCTGTCGGTTCCATGGTTCCGGCAGCTTGTATGGCTTCTATATTAAAGATGACGGGTGAAAGATTCAAAATGGAGGGTAGAAGACTAAAATGGCGGGTAGGAGTTAAAAATGCGGGCTGTAGAATGGCTTCAGCAGCGCGTATGGCTTCTATATTAAAAATGGTGGCTGAAAGATTCAAAATGGCGGGTAGAAGACTAAAATGGCGGGTAGAAGATTCAAAATGGAGGCTGTAGAATTGTTCTAGCAGCTACATCACAGATAGCGGCTAAAAGACTCAAAATGGAGGGTATAAGATTAAAAATAGCGGCTGTAGAATTGTTCTACCTGCTACATTAAAGATAGCGGCTTAAAGACTCAAAATGGAGGGTGGAAGACTCAAAATGGCGGATAGAAGATTTAAAATAGAGTCTTTAGGATTGTTCTAACTGCTACATCAAAGATAACGTCTTAAAGACTCAAAATGGCGACCAGAAGATTCAAAATGGTGGCTGTAGAATTGTTCTACCTGCTACATCACAGATAGCTGTTAAAAGACTCAAAATGGAGGGTATAAGATTCAAAATGGCGGCTGTAGAATTGTTCTACGTGCTACATTAAAGATAGCGGCTTAAAGACTCAAAATGGAGGGTGGAAGACTCAAAATGGCGGATAGAAGATTTAAAATAGAGTCTTTAGGATTGTTCTAACTGCTACATCAAAGATAACGTCTTAAAGACTCAAAATGGCGACCAGAAGATTAAAAATGGTGGCTGTAGAATTGTTCTACCTGCTACATCACAGATAGCTGTTAAAAGACTCAAATGGAGGGTGGAAGACTCCAAATGGCGGATAGAAGATTTAAAATAGAGTCTTTAGGATTGTTCTAACTGCTACATCAAAGATAGCGGCTTAAAGACTCAAAATGGAGGGTACAAGGCTCAAAATGGCGGCTAAAAGCATCAAAATGGCGAGTAGAAGACTCAAAATGGCGGCTGTCGAATGGTTCCAGCAGCTCGTATGGCTTCTATATTAAAGATGGCTGCTGAAAGATTCAAAATGGAGGGTAGAAGACTAAAATGGCGGGTATAAGATTCAAAATGGGTGCTGCAGAATTGTTCTAGCTGCTTCATCACAGATAGCGGCTAAAAGACTCAAAATGGAGGGTATAAGATTCAAAATGGCGGCTGTAGAATTGTTCTACGTGCTACATTAAAGATAGCGGCTTAAAGACTCAAAATGGAGGGTACAAGGCTCAAAATGGCGGCTAAAAGCATCAAAATGGCAAGTAGAAGACTCAAAATGGCGGCTGTCGAATGGTTCCAGCAGCTCGTATGGCTTCTATATTAAAGATGGCTGCTGAAAGATTCAAAATGGAGGGTAGAAGACTAAAATTACGGGTAGGAGTTAAAAATGCGGGCTGTAGAATGGCTTCAGCAGCTCGTATGGCTTCTATATTAAAAATGGTGGCTGAAAGATTCAAAATGGCGGGTAGAAGACTAAAATGGCGGGTAGAAGATTCAAAATGGGGGCTGTACAATTGTTCTAGCTGCTACATCACAGATAGCGGCTAAAAGACTCTAAATGGAGGGTATAAGATTAAAAATAGCGGCTGTAGAATTGTTCTACCTGCTACATTAAAGATAGCGGCTTAAAGACTCAAAATGAAGGGTGGAAGACTCAAAATGGCGGATAGAAGATTTAAAATAGAGTCTTTAGGATTGTTCTAACTGCTACATCAAAGATAACGTCTTAAAGACTCAAAATGGCGACCAGAAGATTCAAAATGGTGGCTGTAGAATTGTTCTACCTGCTACATCACAGATAGCTGTTAAAAGACTCAAAATGGAGGGTGGAAGACTCCAAATGGCGGATAGAAGATTTAAAATAGAGTCTTTAGGATTGTTCTAACTGCTACATCAAAGATACCGGCTTAAAGACTCAAAATAAAGGGTACAAGGCTCAAAATGGCGGCTAAAAGCATCAAAATGGCGAGTAGAAGACTCAAAATGGCGGGTGGAAGACTAAAATGGCGGGTAGAAGATTCAAAATGGCGGCTGCAGAATTGTTCTAGCTGCTACATCACAGATAGCGGCTTAAAGACTCAAAATGGAGGGTGGAAGACTCAAAATGGCGGATAGAAGATTTGAGATTAGAGTCTTTAGGATTGTTCTAACTGCTACATCAAAGATAACGTCTTAAAGACTCAAAATGGCGACTAGAAAATTCAAAATGGTGGCTGTAGAATTGTTCTAACTGCTACATCAAAGATAGCGGCTTAAAGACTCAAAATGGCGGGTACAACACTCAAAATGGCGGCTGTAGAATGGTTCCAACAGCTTGTATGGCTTATGTATTAAAGATGGGGCTAAAAGCCTCAAAATGGCGAGTAGAAGACTCAAAATGGCGGCTGTCGGCTCCATGGTTCCGGCAGCTCGTATGGCTTCTATATTAAAGATGACGGCTGAAAGATTCAAAATGGAGGGTAGAAGACTAAAATTACGGGTAGGAGTTAAAAATGCGGGCTGTAGAATGGCTTCAGCAGCTCGTATGGCTTCTATATTAAAAATGGTGGCTGAAAGATTCAAAATGGCGGGTAGAAGACTAAAATGGCGGGTAGAAGATTCAAAATGGGGGCTGTACAATTGTTCTAGCTGCTACATCACAGATAGCGGCTAAAAGACTCTAAATGGAGGGTATAAGATTAAAAATAGCGGCTGTAGAATTGTTCTACCTGCTACATTAAAGATAGCGGCTTAAAGACTCAAAATGAAGGGTGGAAGACTCAAAATGGCGGATAGAAGATTTAAAATAGAGTCTTTAGGATTGTTCTAACTGCTACATCAAAGATAACGTCTTAAAGACTCAAAATGGCGACCAGAAGATTCAAAATGGTGGCTGTAGAATTGTTCTACCTGCTACATCACAGATAGCTGTTAAAAGACTCAAAATGGAGGGTGGAAGACTCCAAATGGCGGATAGAAGATTTAAAATAGAGTCTTTAGGATTGTTCTAACTGCTACATCAAAGATACCGGCTTAAAGACTCAAAATAAAGGGTACAAGGCTCAAAATGGCGGCTAAAAGCATCAAAATGGCGAGTAGAAGACTCAAAATGGCGGGTGGAAGACTAAAATGGCGGGTAGAAGATTCAAAATGGCGGCTGAAGAATTGTTCAGGGTGCTACATTACAGATAGCGGCTAAAAGACTCAAAATGGAGGGTATAAGACTCAAAATGGCGGCTGTAGAATGGTTTCAGCAGCTCGTATGGCTTCTATATTAAAGATGGCGGCTAAAAGCCTCAAAATGGCGAGTAGAAGACTCAAAATGGCGGCTGTAGAATGGTTCCAGCAGCTCGTATGGTTTCTATATTAAAGATGGCGGCTAAAAGTTTCAAAATGGCGGGTGGAAGACTCAAAATGGCGGGTGGAAGATTCAAAATGGTGGCTGTAGAATTGTTCTACCTGTTACATCAAAAATAACGGATTAAAGACTCAAAATGGCGGCTACAAGACTCAAAATAGCGGCTGTAGAATGGTTTCAGCAGCTCGTATGGTTTCTATATTCTATATTCAAAATGGGGGCTGAAGAATTGTTCAGGGTGCTATATTACAGATAGCAGCTAAAAGACTCAAAATGGAGGGTATAAGACTCAAAATGGCGGCTGTAGAATGGTTTCAGCAGCTCGTATGGCTTCTATATTAAAGATGGCGGCTAAAAGCCTCAAAATGGCGAGTAAAAGACTCAAAATGGCGGCTGTAGAATGGTTCCAGCAGCTCGTATGGTTTCTATATTAAAGATGGCGGCTAAAAGACTCAAAATGGCGGGTGGAAGACTCAAAATGGCGACTAGATGATTCAAAATGGTGGCTGTAGAATTGTTCTTCCTGCTACATCAAAGATAACAGATTAAAGACTCAAAATGGCGGGTACAAGACTCAAAATGGCGGCTGTAGAATGGTTTCAGCAGCTCGTATGGCTTCTATATTAAAGATGGCGGCTAAAAGCCTCAAAATGGCGAGTAGAAGACTCAAAATGGCGGCTGTAGAATGGTTCCAGCAGCTCGCATGGTTTCTATATTAAAGATGGCGGCTAAAAGACTCAAAATGGCGGGTGGAAGACTCAAAATGGCGACTAGATGATTCAAAATGGTGGCTGTAGAATTGTTCTTCCTGCTACATCAAAGATAACAGCTAAAAGAATCAAAATGGCGGGTAGAAGACTCAAAATGGCGGCTGTAGAATGGTTCCAGCAGCTCGTATGGCTTCTATATTAAAGATGGCGGCTAAAAGACCCAAAATGGCGGGTGGAAGACTAAAATGGCGGGTAGAAGATTCAAAATGGCGGCTGTAGAACTGTTCAGGGTGCTACATCACAGATAGCGGCTAAAAGACTCAAAATGGAGGGTATAAGATTCAAAATGCCGGCTGTAAAGTTGTTCTACCTTCTACATCAAAGATAGCGGCTTAAAGACTCAAAATGGCGGGTGGAAGAATCAAAATGGCGGATAGAAGATTTGAGATTAGAGTCTTTAGGATTGTTCTAACTGCTACATCAAAGATAACGTCCTAAAGACTCAAAATGGCGACTAGAAGATTCAAAATGGTGGCTGTAGAATTGTTCTACCTGCTACATCCAAGATAGCGGCTTAAAGACTCAAAATGGCGGGTACAACACTCAAAATGGCGGCTGTAGAATGGTTCCAACAGCTTGTATGGCTTCTGTATTAAAGATGGGGCTAAAAGCCTCAAAATGGCGAGTAGAAGACTCAAAATGGCGGCTGTCGGTTCCATGGTTCCGGCAGCTTGTATGGCTTCTATATTAAAGATGACGGGTGAAAGATTCAAAATGGAGGGTAGAAGACTAAAATGGCGGGTAGGAGTTAAAAATGCGGGCTGTAGAATGGCTTCAGCAGCGCGTATGGCTTCTATATTAAAAATGGTGGCTGAAAGATTCAAAATGGCGGGTAGAAGACTAAAATGGCGGGTAGAAGATTCAAAATGGAGGCTGTAGAATTGTTCTAGCAGCTACATCACAGATAGCGGCTAAAAGACTCAAAATGGAGGGTATAAGATTAAAAATAGCGGCTGTAGAATTGTTCTACCTGCTACATTAAAGATAGCGGCTTAAAGACTCAAAATGGAGGGTGGAAGACTCAAAATGGCGGATAGAAGATTTAAAATAGAGTCTTTAGGATTGTTCTAACTGCTACATCAAAGATAACGTCTTAAAGACTCAAAATGGCGACCAGAAGATTCAAAATGGTGGCTGTAGAATTGTTCTACCTGCTACATCACAGATAGCTGTTAAAAGACTCAAAATGGAGGGTATAAGATTCAAAATGGCGGCTGTAGAATTGTTCTACGTGCTACATTGAAGATAGCGGCTTAAAGACTCAAAATGGAGGGTGGAAGACTCAAAATGGCGGATAGAAGATTTAAAATAGAGTCTTTAGGATTGTTCTAACTGCTACATCAAAGATAACGTCTTAAAGACTCAAAATGGCGACCAGAAGATTAAAAATGGTGGCTGTAGAATTGTTCTACCTGCTACATCACAGATAGCTGTTAAAAGACTCAAAATGGAGGGTGGAAGACTCCAAATGGCGGATAGAAGATTTAAATAGAGTCTTTAGGATTGTTCTAACTGCTACATCAAAGATAGCGGCTTAAAGACTCAAAATGGAGGGTACAAGGCTCAAAATGGCGGCTAAAAGCATCAAAATGGCGAGTAGAAGACTCAAAATGGCGGCTGTCGAATGGTTCCAGCAGCTCGTATGGCTTCTATATTAAAGATGGCTGCTGAAAGATTCAAAATGGAGGGTAGAAGACTAAAATGGCGGGTATAAGATTCAAAATGGGTGCTGCAGAATTGTTCTAGCTGCTTCATCACAGATAGCGGCTAAAAGACTCAAAATGGAGGGTATAAGATTCAAAATGGCGGCTGTAGAATTGTTCTACGTGCTACATTAAAGATAGCGGCTTAAAGACTCAAAATGGAGGGTACAAGGCTCAAAATGGCGGCTAAAAGCATCAAAATGGCAAGTAGAAGACTCAAATGGCGGCTGTCGAATGGTTCCAGCAGCTCGTATGGCTTCTATATTAAAGATGGCTGCTGAAAGATTCAAAATGGAGGGTAGAAGACTAAAATTACGGGTAGGAGTTAAAAATGCGGGCTGTAGAATGGCTTCAGCAGCTCGTATGGCTTCTATATTAAAAATGGTGGCTGAAAGATTCAAAATGGCGGGTAGAAGACTAAAATGGGTAGAAGATTCAAAATGGGGGCTGTACAATTGTTCTAGCTGCTACATCACAGATAGCGGCTAAAAGACTCTAAATGGAGGGTATAAGATTAAAAATAGCGGCTGTAGAATTGTTCTACCTGCTACATTAAAGATAGCGGCTTAAAGACTCAAAATGAAGGGTGGAAGACTCAAAATGGCGGATAGAAGATTTAAAATAGAGTCTTTAGGATTGTTCTAACTGCTACATCAAAGATAACGTCTTAAAGACTCAAAATGGCGACCAGAAGATTCAAAATGGTGGCTGTAGAATTGTTCTACCTGCTACATCACAGATAGCTGTTAAAAGACTCAAAATGGAGGGTGGAAGACTCCAAATGGCGGATAGAAGATTTAAAATAGAGTCTTTAGGATTGTTCTAACTGCTACATCAAAGATACCGGCTTAAAGACTCAAAATAAAGGGTACAAGGCTCAAAATGGCGGCTAAAAGCATCAAAATGGCGAGTAGAAGACTCAAAATGGCGGGTGGAAGACTAAAATGGCGGGTAGAAGATTCAAAATGGCGGCTGCAGAATTGTTCTAGCTGCTACATCACAGATAGCGGCTTAAAGACTCAAAATGGAGGGTGGAAGACTCAAAATGGCGGATAGAAGATTTGAGATTAGAGTCTTTAGGATTGTTCTAACTGCTACATCAAAGATAACGTCTTAAAGACTCAAAATGGCGACTAGAAAATTCAAAATGGTGGCTGTAGAATTGTTCTAACTGCTACATCAAAGATAGCGGCTTAAAGACTCAAAATGGCGGGTACAACACTCAAAATGGCGGCTGTAGAATGGTTCCAACAGCTTGTATGGCTTATGTATTAAAGATGGGGCTAAAAGCCTCAAAATGGCGAGTAGAAGACTCAAAATGGCGGCTGTCGGCTCCATGGTTCCGGCAGCTCGTATGGCTTCTATATTAAAGATGACGGCTGAAAGATTCAAAATGGAGGGTAGAAGACTAAAATTACGGGTAGGAGTTAAAAATACGGGCTGTAGAATGGCTTCAGCAGCTCGTATGGCTTCTATATTAAAAATGGTGGCTGAAAGATTCAAAATGGCGGGTAGAAGACTAAAATGGCGGGTAGAAGATTCAAAATGGGGGCTGTACAATTGTTCTAGCTGCTACATCACAGATAGCGGCTAAAAGACTCTAAATGGAGGGTATAAGATTAAAAATAGCGGCTGTAGAATTGTTCTACCTGCTACATTAAAGATAGCGGCTTAAAGACTCAAAATAAAGGGTGGAAGACTCAAAATGGCGGATAGAAGATTTAAAATAGAGTCTTTAGGATTGTTCTAACTGCTACATCAAAGATAACGTCTTAAAGACTCAAAATGGCGACCAGAAGATTCAAAATGGTGGCTGTAGAATTGTTCTACCTGCTACATCACAGATAGCTGTTAAAAGACTCAAAATGGAGGGTGGAAGACTCCAAATGGCGGATAGAAGATTTAAAATAGAGTCTTTAGGATTGTTCTAACTGCTACATCAAAGATACCGGCTTAAAGACTCAAAATAAAGGGTACAAGGCTCAAAATGGCGGCTAAAAGCATCAAAATGGCGAGTAGAAGACTCAAAATGGCGGGTGGAAGACTAAAATGGCGGGTAGAAGATTCAAAATGGCGGCTGAAGAATTGTTCAGGGTGCTACATTACAGATAGCGGCTAAAAGACTCAAAATGGAGGGTATAAGACTCAAAATGGCGGCTGTAGAATGGTTTCAGCAGCTCGTATGGCTTCTATATTAAAGATGGCGGCTAAAAGCCTCAAAATGGCGAGTAGAAGACTCAAAATGGCGGCTGTAGAATGGTTCCAGCAGCTCGTATGGTTTCTATATTAAAGATGGCGGCTAAAAGATTCAAAAAGGCGGGTGGAAGACTCAAAATGGCGGGTGGAAGATTCAAAATGGTGGCTGTAGAATTGTTCTACCTGTTACATCAAAAATAACGGATTAAAGACTCAAAATGGCGGCTACAAGACTCAAAATAGCGGCTGTAGAATGGTTTCAGCAGCTCGTATGGTTTCTATATTCTATATTCAAAATGGGGGCTGAAGAATTGTTCAGGGTGCTATATTACAGATAGCGGCTAAAAGACTCAAAATGGAGGGTATAAGACTCAAAATGGCGGCTGTAGAATGGTTTCAGCAGCTCGTATGGCTTCTATATTAAAGATGGCGGCTAAAAGCCTCAAAATGGCGAGTAAAAGACTCAAAATGGCGGCTGTAGAATGGTTCCAGCAGCTCGTATGGTTTCTATATTAAAGATGGCGGCTAAAAGACTCAAAATGGCGGGTGGAAGACTCAAAATGGCGGGTGGAAGATTCAAAATGGTGGCTGTAGAATTGTTCTACCTGTTACATCAAAAATAACGGATTAAAGACTCAAAATGGCGGCTACAAGACTCAAAATAGCGGCTGTAGAATGGTTTCAGCAGCTCGTATGGTTTCTATATTAAAGATGGCGGCTAAAAGACTCAAAATGGCGGGTGGAAGACTCAAAATGGCGGGTGGAAGATTCAAAATGGTGGCTGTAGAATTGTTCTACCTGTTACATCAAAAATAACGGATTAAAGACTCAAAATGGCGGCTACAACACTCAAAATGGCGGCTGTAGAATGGTTCCAACAGCTTGTATGGCTTCTGTATTAAAGATGGGGCTAAAAGCCTCAAAATGGCGAGTAGAAGACTCAAAATGGCGGCTGTAGAATGGTTCCAGCAGCTCGTAAGGCTTTTATATAAAAGATGTCTGCTAAAAGACTCCAAATAGAGGGTGGAAGACTTAAAATGGCGGCTGTAGAATGGTTTCAGCAGCTCGTATGGCTTCTATATTAAAATTGGTGGCTGAAAGATTCAAAATGGCGGGTAGAAGACTAAAATGGCGGGTAGAAGATTCAAAATGGGGGCTGTAGAATTGTTCTAGCTGCTACATCACAGATAGCGGCTAAAAGACTCTAAATGGAGGGTATAAGATTAAAAATAGCGGCTGTAGAATTGTTCTACCTGCTACATTAAAGATAGCGGCTTAAAGACTCAAAATGAAGGGTGGAAGACTCAAAATGGCGGATAGAAGATTTAAAATAGAGTCTTTAGGATTGTTCTAACTGCTACATCAAAGATAACGTCTTAAAGACTCAAAATGGCGACCAGAAGATTCAAAATGGTGGCTGTAGAATTGTTCTACCTGCTACATCACAGATAGCTGTTAAAAGACTCAAAATGGAGGGTGGAAGACTCCAAATGGCGGATAGAAGATTTAAAATAGAGTCTTTAGGATTGTTTTAACTGCTACATCAAAGATAGCGGCTTAAAGACTCAAAATAAAGTGTACAAGACTCAAAATGGCGGCTGTAGAATGGTTCTAGAAGCTCGTATGGTTTCTATATTAAAGATGGCGGCTAAAAGACTCAAAATGGCGGGTGGAAGACTCAAAATGGCGACTAGATGATTCAAAATGGTGGCTGTAGAATTGTTCTACCTGCTACATCAAAGATAACGGATTAAAGACTCAAAATGTCGGGTACAAGACTCAAAATGGCGGCTGTAGAATGGTTTCAGCAGCTCGTATGGCTTCTATATTAAAGATGGCGGTTAAAAGCCTCAAAATGGCGAGTAGAAGACTCAAAATGGCGGCTGTAGAATGGTTCCAGCAGCTCGTATGGTTTCTATATTAAAGATGGCGGCTAAAAGACTCAAAATGGCGGGTGGAAGACTCAAAATGGCGGGTGGAAGATTCAAAATGGTGGCTGTAAAATTGTTCTACCTGTTACATCAAAAATAACGGATTAAAGACTCAAAATGGCGGCTACAAGACTCAAAATAGCGGCTGTAGAATGGTTTCAGCAGCTCGTATGGCTTCTATATTAAAGATGGCGGCTAAAAGACTCAAACGGCGGGTGGAAGTCACAAAATGGCGGATAGAAGGTTAAAAATGGCGGCTTTAGAATTGTTCTAACTGCTACATGAAAGATAGCTGCTTTAAGGCACAAAATGGCGGGTGGAAGACTCAATATGGCGGATATAATTTTCAAAGACTCAAAATGGCGACTAGAAGATTCAAAATGGTGGCTGTAGAATTGTTCTACCTGCTACATCAAAGATAGCGGCATAAAGACTCAAATGGGAGGGTACAAGGCTCAAAATGGGGGCTGTAGAATGGTTTTAGCAGCTCGTATGGCTTCTATATTGAAGATGGCGGCTAAAAGCCTCAAAATGGCGAATAGAAGACTCAAAATGGCGGCTGTAGAATTGTTCTACCTGTTACATCAAAAATAACGGATTAAAGACTCAAAATGGCGGGTGGAAGACTCAAAATGGCGGGTGGAAGATTCAAAATGGTGGCTGTAGAATTGTTCTACCTTGTACATCAAAAATAACGGATTAAAGACTCAAATGGCGGCTACAACACTCAAAATGGCGGCTGTAGAATGGTTCCAACAGCTTGTATGGCTTCTGTATTAAAGATGGGGCTAAAAGCCTCAAAATGGCGAGTAGAAGACTCAAAATGGCGGCTGTAGAATGGTTCCAGCAGCTCGTAAGGCTTTTATATAAAAGATGTCTGCTAAAAGACTCCAAATAGAGGGTGGAAGACTTAAAATGGCGGCTGTAGAATGGTTTCAGCAGCTCGTATGGCTTCTATATTAAAATTGGTGGCTGAAAGATTCAAAATGGCGGGTAGAAGACTAAAATGGCGGGTAGAAGATTCAAAATGGGGGCTGTAGAATTGTTCTAGCTGCTACATCACAGATAGCGGCTAAAAGACTCTAAATGGAGGGTATAAGATTAAAAATAGCGGCTGTAGAATTGTTCTACCTGCTACATTAAAGATAGCGGCTTAAAGACTCAAAATGAAGGGTGGAAGACTCAAATGGCGGATAGAAGATTTAAAATAGAGTCTTTAGGATTGTTCTAACTGCTACATCAAAGATAACGTCTTAAAGACTCAAAATGGCGACCAGAAGATTCAAAATGGTGGCTGTAGAATTGTTCTACCTGCTACATCACAGATAGCTGTTAAAAGACTCAAAATGGAGGGTGGAAGACTCCAAATGGCGGATAGAAGATTTAAAATAGAGTCTTTAGGATTGTTTTAACTGCTACATCAAAGATAGCGGCTTAAAGACTCAAAATAAAGGGTACAAGACTCAAAATGGCGGCTGTAGAATGGTTCTAGAAGCTCGTATGGTTTCTATATTAAAGATGGCGGCTAAAAGACTCAAAATGGCGGGTGGAAGACTCAAAATGGCGACTAGATGATTCAAAATGGTGGCTGTAGAATTGTTCTACCTGCTACATCAAAGATAACGGATTAAAGACTCAAAATGTCGGGTACAAGACTCAAAATGGCGGCTGTAGAATGGTTTCAGCAGCTCGTATGGCTTCTATATTAAAGATGGCGGTTAAAAGCCTCAAAATGGCGAGTAGAAGACTCAAAATGGCGGCTGTAGAATGGTTCCAGCAGCTCGTATGGTTTCTATATTAAAGATGGCGGCTAAAAGACTCAAAATGGCGGGTGGAAGACTCAAAATGGCGGGTGGAAGATTCAAAATGGTGGCTGTAAAATTGTTCTACCTGTTACATCAAAAATAACGGATTAAAGACTCAAAATGGCGGCTACAAGACTCTAAATAGCGGCTGTAGAATGGTTTCAGCAGCTTGTATGGCTTCTATATTAAAGATGGCGGCTAAAAGACTCAAACGGCGGGTGGAAGTCACAAAATGGCGGATAGAAGGTTAAAAATGGCGGCTTTAGAATTGTTCTAACTGCTACATGAAAGATAGCTGCTTTAAGGCACAAAATGGCGGGTGGAAGACTCAATATGGCGGATATAATTTTCAAAGACTCAAAATGGCGACTAGAAGATTCAAAATGGTGGCTGTAGAATTGTTCTACCTGCTACATCAAAGATAGCGGCATAAAGACTCAAATGGGAGGGTACAAGGCTCAAAATGGGGGCTGTAGAATGGTTTTAGCAGCTCGTATGGCTTCTATATTGAAGATGGCGGCTAAAAGCCTCAAATGGCGAATAGAAGACTCAAAATGGCGGCTGTAGAAGACTCAAAATGGCGGCTGTAGAATGGTTCTAGCTGCTACATCAAAGATAGCGGCTTAGAGACTCAAAATGGAGGGTAGAAGACTCAAAATGGCGGTGTTAGAATGGTTTCAGCAGCTCGTATGGCTTCTATATTAAAGATGGCGACTAAAAGCCTCAAAATGGCAAAAAGAAGACTCAAAATGGCGGCTGTAGAAGACTCAAAATGGCGGCTGTAGAATGGTTCTAGCTGCTACCTCAAAGATAGCGGCTTAGAGACTCAAAATGGAGGGTAGAAGACTCAAAATGGCGGTGTTAGAATGGTTTCAGGAGCTCGTATGGCTTCTATATTAAAGATGGCGGCTAAAAGACCCACAATGGCGGGTGGAAGACTAAAATGGCGGGTAGAAGATTCAAAATGGGGGCTGAAGAATTGTTCAGGGTGCTACATCACAGATAGCGGCTAAAAAACTCAAAATGGAGGGTATAAGATTCAAAATGCCGGCTGTAAAGTTGTTCTACCTTCTACATCAAAGATAGCGGCTTAAAGACTCAAAATGGCGGGTGGAAGACTCAAAATGGCGGATAGAAGATTTGAGATTAGAGTCTTTAGGATTGTTCTAACTGCTGCATCAAAGATAACGTCCTAAAGACTCAAAATGGCGACTAGAAGATTCAAAATGGTGGCTGTAGAATTGTTCTACCTGCTACATCAAAGATAGCGGCTTAAAGACTCAAAATGGCGGGTACAACACTCAAAATGGCGGCTGTAGAATGGTTCCAACAGCTTGTATGGCTTCTGTATTAAAGATGGGGCTAAAAGCCTCAAAATGGCGAGTAGAAGACTCAAAATGGCGGCTGTCGGTTCCATGGTTCCGGCAGCTTGTATGGCTTCTATATTAAAGATGACGGGTGAAAGATTCATAATGGAGGGTAGAAGACTAAAATGGCGGGTAGGAGTTAAAAATGCGGGCTGTAGAATGGCTTCAGCAGCTCGTATGGCTTCTATATTAAAAATGGTGGCTGAAAGATTCAAAATGGCGGGTAGAAGACTAAAATGGCGGGTAGAAGATTCAAAATGGAGGCTGTAGAATTGTTCTAGCTGCTACATCACAGATAGCGGCTAAAAGACTCAAAATGGAGGGTATAAGATTAAAAATAGCGGCTGTAGAATTGTTCTACCTGCTACATTAAAGATAGCGGCTTAAAGACTCAAAATGGAGGGTGGAAGACTCAAAATGGCGGATAGAAGATTTAAAATAGAGTCTTTAGGATTGTTCTAACTGCTACATCAAAGATAACGTCTTAAAGATTCAAAATGGTGACTGTAGAATTGTTCTACCTGCTACATCACAGATAGCTGTTAAAAGACTCAAAATGGAGGGTATAAGATTCAAAATGGCGGCTGTAGAATTGTTCTACGTGCTACATTAAAGATAGCGGCTTAAAGACTCAAAATGGAGGGTGGAAGACTCAAAATGGCGGATAGAAGATTTAAAATAGAGTCTTTAGGATTGTTCTAACTGCTACATCAAAGATAACGTCTTAAAGACTCAAAATGGCGACCAGAAGATTCAAAATGGTGGCTGTAGAATTGTTCTACCTGCTACATCACAGATAGCTGTTAAAAGACTCAAAATGGAGGGTGGAAGACTCCAAATGGCGGATAGAAGATTTAGAATAGAGTCTTTAGGATTGTTCTAACTGCTACATCAAGATAGCGGCTTAAAGACTCAAAATGGAGGGTACAAGGCTCAAAATGGCGGCTAAAAGCATCAAAATGGCGAGTAGAAGACTCAAAATGGCGGCTGTCGAATGGTTCCAGCAGCTCGTATGGCTTCTATATTAAAGATGGCTGCTGAAAGATTCAAAATGGAGGGTAGAAGTCTAAAATGGCGGGTAGAAGATTCAAAATGGGGGCTGTAGAATGGCTTCAGCAGCTCGTATGGCTTCTATATTAAAAATGGTGGCTGAAAGATTCAAAATGGCGGGTAGAAGACTAAAATGGCGGTAGAAGATTCAAAATGGGGGCTGTAGAATTGTTCTAGCTGCTACATCACAGATAGCGGCTAAAGACTCTAAATGGAGGGTATAAGATTAAAAATAGCGGCTGTAGAATTGTTCTACCTGCTACATTAAAGATAGCGGCTTAAAGACTCAAAATGAAGGGTGGAAGACTCAAAATGGCGGATAGAAGATTTAAAATAGAGTCTTTAGGATTGTTCTAACTGCTACATCAAAGATAACGTCTCAAAGACTCAAAATGGCGACAAGAAGATTCAAAATGGTGGCTGTAGAATTGTTCTACCTGCTACATCACAGATAGCTGTTAAAAGACTCAAATGGAGGGTGGAAGACTCCAAATGGCGGATAGAAGATTTAAAATAGAGTCTTTAGGATTGTTCTAACTGCTACATCAAATATAGCGGCTTAAAGACTCAAAATAAAGGGTACAAGGCTCAACATGGCGGCTAAAAACATCAAAATGGCGAGTAGAAGACTCAAAATGGCGGGTGGAAGACTCAAAATGGCGGATAGAAGATTTGAGATTAGAGTCTTTAGGATTGTTCTAACTGCTACATCAAAGATAACGTCTTAAAGACTCAAAATGGCGACTAGAAAATTCAAAATGGTGGCTGTAGAATTGTTCTAACTGCTACATCAAAGATAGCGGCTTAAAGACTCAAAATGGCGGGTACAACACTCAAAATGGCGGCTGTAGAATGGTTCCAACAGCTTGTATGGCTTATGTATTAAAGATGGGGCTAAAAGACTCAAAATGGCGAGTAGAAGACTCAAAATGGCGGCTGTCGGTTCCATGGTTCCGGCAGCTCGTATGGCTTCTATATTAAAGATGACGGCTGAAAGATTCAAAATGGAGAATAGAAGACTAAAATGACGGGTAGGAGTTAAAAATGCGGGCTGTATGGCTTCAGCAGCTCGTATGGCTTCTATATTAAAAATGGTGGCTGAAAGATTCAAAATGGCGGGTAGAAGACTAAAATGGCGGGTAGAAGATTCAAAATGGGGGCTGTAGAATTGTTCTAGCTGCTACATCACAGATAGCGGCTAAAAGACTCTAAATGGAGGGTATAAGATTAAACATCACAGATAGCTGTTAAAAGACTCAAAATAGAGGGTGGAAGAGTCCAAATGGCGGATAGAAGATTTAAAATAGAGTCTTTAGGATTGTTCTAACTGCTACATCAAAGATAGCGGCTTAAAGACTCAAAATAAAGGGTACAAGGCTCAACATGGCGGCTAAAAGCATCAAAATGGCGAGTAGAAGACTCAAAATGGCGGGTGGAAGACTAAAATGGCGGGTAGAAGATTCAAAATGGGGCTGAAGAATTGTTCAGGGTGCTACATTACAGATAGCGGCTAAAAGACTCAAAATGGCGGGTACAAGACTCAAAATGGCGGCTGTCGAATGGTTCCAGCAGCTCGTATGGCTTCTATATTAAAGATGGCGGCTAAAAGCCTCAAAATGGCAAATAGAAGACTCAAAATGGCGGCTGTAGAAGACTCAAATGGCGGCTGTAGAATGGTTCTAGCTGCTACATCAAAGATAGCGGCTTAGAGACTCAAAATGGAGGGTAGAAGACTCAAAATGGCGGTGTTAGAATGGTTTCAGAAGCTCGTATGGCTTCTATATTAAAGATGGCGACTAAAAGCCTCAAAATGGCAAATAGAAGACTCAAAATGGCGGCTGTAGAAACTCAAAATGGCGGCTGTAGAATGGTTCTAGCTGCTACATCAAAGATAGCGGCTTAGAGACTCAAAATGGAGGGTAGAAGACTAAAAATGGCGGTGTTAGAATGGTTTCAGCAGCTCGTATGGCTTCTATATTAAAGATGGCGGCTAAAAGACCCAAAATGGCGGGTGGAAGACTAAAATGGCGGGTAGAAGATTCAAAATGGGGGCTGAAGAATTGTTCAGGGTGCTACATCACAGATAGCGGCTAAAAGACTCAAAATGGAGGGTATAAGATTCAAAATGCAGGCTGTAAAGTTGTTCTACCTTCTACATCAAAGATAGCGGCTTAAAGACTCAAAATGGCGGGTACAAGACTCAAAATGGCGGCTGTAGAATGGTTTCAGCAGCTCGTATGGCTTCTATATTAAAGATGGCGGCTAAAAGACTCAAAATGGCGAGTAGAAGAGTCAAAATGGCGGCTGTAGAATGGTTCCAGCAGCTCGTATCCATAAATATCTCCTGGTTAACCTTAGCTTTTCATTACTGGAGGTCGCATTCCCGCGCGATTCTCTTATGCTATCATCTACTATCTCTGACATGTTTGCCTCTGCTTCAACGCACACCGACTTACTAGGGCCTGGTTTTTCTGACTCTCCTGTGGCTATAATTTTGGCAACTATCTTTAACACTTCTTCGTTTATTTTATCACTGAAATACTGATGATCAATCCCCTGCTGTAGCAATTTGTTATGGTTCGGTATCCACCGATTCCTTATCTCTTTTACTTCCTCGATCACCTTGCTAGTTAGGTTTCTAGTTTCTAAGGCTTCTAACTGCTTTAACCTTGTATGCAACTCTAACTGCTTCCCTAACAATTTGTCAGACTTATTAGAAAGCATTTTTATCTTATAGGATATCGATATAATTATATAATGAAATTAATAAAATATGTAAATATGCAATACTTATATGTATTTTAATTAATTTCTTATCTGATGATGGTTAATGGTAAAAGTTCGCCGTTTTTGTTTTACTGTGTCGTCGCTCAGCTGCTGTTGTCCAGGGCCTATGGCTCAGGCGGTACCGTTGGTACTGTTGGTAGTTGCCGACTTGCAACTACATATAGTGTATATATACACTAGTTCACTTTTTTTTTTTTTGATATCAGGGCTTCAAATACGCCACACACCAACTTTATATTTTATATTGCTTTTTTCTTTCACTTTATATATATCTGGGCTTCGAATTAACCACACACCAACTTTATATCGTCCTTTTTGTTTTTTTACCGCCGCCGAAATTATTGCAGTTGCTCGACTAGCCAAACTGCCTTTATATACTTGGTCGCACGCACTTTTTATTTAATAAGCAATATTTTGCTTTTATATTATACTCTGTCTCTTACCACTGGTGGGAAAAACAACAGTTTTTTATTTTGCTACCTTTATCTGATCTTATCATAAGAATTCAGACTTTAAGGAGCTGATTCATTCTCTGAGTCTTTACCACTGGTGGGGGAAAACTACAGAGTTCCTTTTATCGAAGGACCAAAATGAATAGGGATTCCGGGAGAAGGAAAATAACCCAATCTTCATTCGTTGAATTCAAAATATGAACTGATTTTATTAAAAAAATTGTTATGTATATAAATGAATGCTTAGACTGTAGGCAACAATTGTTCTTAAAAATACTTCTCAACTGGTCACTTATTTTCTAAACAACAGCCCTTTAGAACGTCTAAATAATATGAATGATTTGGGCGTACTTATGGACCATAAGTTAAATTTTAACACCCATATTTCCACCACGGTCGCAAAGGCCATGATAGTCCTGGGTTTCGTTCTATTTTAGAGTATGGATCTTGCATTTGGTCACCTCAATATGAGTCGCACCAGATTAGACTAGAATCCGTTCAAAAGCAGTTCTTGCTATTTGCTCTTCGTGGCTTAAGCTGGGATCGCAATGTCAATTTGCCTTCGTATTCTAGTAGACTTCTCTTGATTAACCTTCCGTCCCTAACTAACCGTAGAATTATGCTTGGTGTCATTTTTATCGACTCGCCTGAGTTATTAGCTCAGGTGAATCTGTCGGTACCATGTAGACGGAGTAGACATACTTTAATACCTTTATCCCTTAGTCGTTGTTCTTCTAACTATGCTATGCATGAACCTTTTAGGGTCCTCTGCTCTGATTACAATCTTCTATCCCCTGTAATCGGCTCAGAGTTTTCTATTAATATGCTTAAAACATCTATCCTATCCCATTTAGTTAATAGATAGCTATAGTATAATGTGTTTATCTGTCTTTTCTATTGTGTATTTTGTCCACGCGATTCGTGCCGTGCGTTATACGGCTGCACCCTTCGGTCGGTCGGGTGGGAGGTGGGCAGTTATCTGCTTGGGCTCGCGCGTAACAGGCTTTGTCCTGGTGTCGTAGGGGCCACTTGAACGTACTGCGCATAGTATCGTCAACGTCCGCTATATAAAAGACTCAAAATGTCGGGTGGAAGACTAAAATGGCGGGTAGAAGATTCAATATGGGGCTATAGAATTGTTCTACCTGCTACATCACAAATATAGGCTAAAGACTCAAAATGGAGGGTATAAGATTCAAAATGGCGGCTGTAAAGGTGTTCTACCTCCTACATCAAAGATAGCGTCTTAAAGACTCAAAATTGCAGGTAGAAGACTCAAAATGGCGGATAGAAGATTAAAAATAGCGACTTTAGAATTGTTCTAATTGCTACTTTTAAAATAGCGCCTTAAAGACTCAAAAGCCTGTTGGAAGACTCAAAATGGGGGCTGTAGAATGGTTTCAGCAGCTCGTATGGCTTCTATATTGAAGATATCGGCTATAAGCCTCAAAATGGCGAATAGAAGACTCAAAATGGCGGCTGTAGAAGACTCAAAATGGCGGCTGTAGAATGGTTCTAGAAGCTCGTATGGTTTCTATATTAAAGATGGCGGCTAAAAGACTCAAAATGGCGGGTGGAAGACTCAAATGGCGACTAGATGATTCAAAATGGTGGCTGTAGAATTGTTCTACCTGCTACATCAAAGATAACGGATTAAAGACTCAAAATGGCGGGTACAAGACTCAAAATGGCGGCTGTAGAATGGTTTCAGCAGCTCGTATGGCTTCTATATTAAAGATGGCGGCTAAAAGCCTCAAAATGGCAAGTAGAAGACTCAAAATGGCGGCTGTAGAATGGTTCCAGCAGCTCGTATGGTTTCTATATTAAATATGGCGGCTAAAGACTCAAAATGGCGGGTGGAAGACTCAAAATGGCGATGGAAGATTCAAAATGGTGGCTGTAGAATTGTTCTACCTGTTACATCAAAAATAACGGATTAAAGACTCAAAATGGCGGCTACAAGACTCAAAATAGCGGCTGTAGAATGGTTTCAGCAGCTCGTATGGCTTCTATATTAAAGATGGCGGCTAAAAGACTCAAAATGGCGGGTGGAAGTCACAAAATGGCGGATAGAAGATTAAAAATGGCGGCTTTAGAATTGTTCTAACTGCTACATGAAAGATAGCTGCTTTAAGGCACAAAATGGCGGGTGGAAGACTCAATATGGCGGATATAAGATTCAAAGACTCAAAATGGCGACTAGACGATTCAAAATGGTGGCTGTAGAATTGTTCTACCTGCTACATCAAAGATAGCGGCATAAAGACTCAAAATGGCGAATAGAAGACTCAAAATGGCGAATAGAAGACTCAAATTGGCGGCTGTAGAATGGTTCTAGCTGCTACATCAAAGATAGCGGCTTAGAGACTCAAAATGGAGGGTAGAAGACTCAAAATGGCGGTGTTAGAATGGTTTCAGCAGCTCTTATGGCTTCTATATTAAAGATGGCGACTAAAAGCCTCAAAATGGCAAATAGAAGACTCAAAATGGCGGCTGTAGAAGACTCAAAATGGCGGCTGTAGAATGGTTGTAGCTGCTACATCAAAGATAGCGGCTTAGAGACTCAACATGGAGGGTAGAAGACTCAAAATGGCGGTGTTAGAATGGTTTCAGCAGCTCGTAT